>NW_026261367.1:0-99156 GCF_024610275.1 Lodderomyces theae | reverse complement strand
TTTTTTTTTTTTTTTTTTTTTTTTTTTTTTTTTTTTTTTTTTTTTTTTTTTTCAAATTTTCGAGGAACTGCGTTTAATTGTATACACTTTAGTAAGACTAAACACAGCTTTTACGGTATATCTAGCAGAGATGCTATGAAAAAGGTACCTTGATATCAGCAACTCTACATCGGGGAGGGGCTACTCTTTAATTCATATTACCATGCAGAATATATCACGATTGTATCGCTATATATCGTATAAGTCGTGTAACTTTTACCAATTAAATGATTTGTTGTAATTGGTCAAACAAGTACAGCGCTACCGTCTGTCAAACATAACAAACAACTTTCATATAAATGTATGGCTGCAAATATCGTACAAACGTATATCTATACGCCATTTATCATTTACAAATCTCTACTGCGCTAGTAATCGATAAAACTACAACGACGACTAGGCAAAAAAAAAAAAAGAAAAACAATTAATTCCTCCTCTTCTTCGAACAACTCCCCATATCAAGAATATAGAAAAAAGTCGCCACCTCACAGACCATCTGAAAATATGGACAACTCAATCAACTTAACTGCATCAAGGATTGACCTCATGACCTTGGAAGAGCTTAGAGACCCCAATCTCATTAGCCGTTATCCCCCACTTTTTCAAAGAAGGCAAAATTACGTGGCCGTAGATGGAAACTTACAAACCAAGTTTGGTTGTTTACTCACCCAGCAGCAGCAAAACAGATCCCAGGTATATGAAACAACACATCTGTATTTGTTCAACCGTCCTCCACAGCCAGTAGCGGAGGAGCTGCAACAGCAGCAACAGCAGCTCCCAGTTAAACCCGACTCAACTCACATCCAAAACAACGAGACAACGACCAAAAAATCACACAGAAGTCTCACCACCTTTTTCAAACATCAGTCTAGAAGATCCAAACAATTAGAACGACAAGAAACATTGAGGAGATCCATCAGCAAACCATACCTTCAAACCAAAGATCAAAAAGGGAATCCTAGACCAGGACCAGTGTCGGAGCAATCATCCCAAGAGCAACTACAGCGGCAGCAGAAGCACTTAGACACGACGGAGCCAATTTACGTTCACGCATTATATCCTTATAAAACCAAACGGTCAATAAAGATCAAAAAGGACGTAGCAAAATCACCAGATGAATTCGAAAATGAACACACAAAAGCAGCAATGTCTCCCAATGCAATACGCCGCACAAGGATGATCCAAAATCAGCGTTTCACAAATTTACCTGGACAGCAAATGTCAGCTATAAACAGTCTAATTGTACCGCCAGTGGAGTCAAGCCAAGTCATCGATAACCCTGCAAATTATTCGAGCGCAATTGTGCATCCCAACATGAGGCAGGATGGGCTGAACGGAAGCAATAGACAACAAGCCGACTTTATACGGTATGACATGATGAATTTGGATAATGGCAATGCTTTATCACCAATAATTGATGAGTCTGAATATCCTTCGGCTCAAGGAAGTCACCAGTACCAGCAACAGCAACACCAATGTAGTAATAACCAGCACAGTAGCAACTTGAACGAAGCTTTGATATCAACATCTAAGTTTATTGTGTCCACAATGAGTGACTCTGATGAGAGCTACTATAGCTTCGAGGATGAAGGGCCACGATTTACCACTGTGAGTAGCCCAGGTGATATTCGCAACCATGTGCAATCCCCACTGCATCATCGTCATCATCAAATTCGTCAAGTTTCATCACCATTATACCGGTTTAATGGTAAGCCCACGGCAGCACGGTATGTTCTGCCATTTGACACACTGCCCTATTCGCCAATGAGAGGAAGGTAACTGTCACACATCTGTGTATTGTTGTATTGTAATTGAAGTAAAAGACATATAAAGTCTCCTTCTCTACTCTATGTATTTTTCTTTCTCTTCTCAACGGCAAAATTTAAATTTCTCTCTGATGAGTATTTGACATCGTTTACAAATCATACACATCACGGAATACAACAGATAATGACTGTACCGACTAACAGGAAACGACTCTCAACGGGTCTAACAGTCACATCAAAAGTATTTGTGCGGTCCAAGAATGGAGGCGCTTTGAAAATTGTTCGTGAACACTACTTGAGAAACGATATACCATGCTATTCATTAGCTTGCACTCATTGTCAAGAAATAGTCAAGCCAGACGCCAACGGCAATGTCCCTAAATTCATACTATCTGCCAATCCGGCCAAAACTACCCATGGCAAACCCCATTATGTCGTATTGGATACTAATATTGTGTTGCACGCCATCGATTTACTTGAGAGTACGCAATGTTTTTATGATGTAATTATCCCACAAACTGTGTTGGAAGAGGTCAAGAATAGATCTTTTCCAATATATCAAAGGTTGAGAAACTTGGTCAAGCTGGAAGACAAGAGGTTTGTTGTGTTTCACAATGAATACAATGAAGGTACATATGTCACTAGGGAAAAGAATGAATCAATCAATGATAGAAACGATAGAGCTATTCGGAAAGTTGTCGCATGGTATCAGAAACATTTGCCTGGTATTGAAATCATATTGGTGTGTAATGACAACGGTAACACAAGCAAAGCAAAAAGGGAAGACTTGGATGTCATGTCCTTGAATAAATATCTTGATTGCTTGCCTAATGGAGAGGACTTGAAGGAGTTGATACCGGCAGACCCTGGTACTTTTGAAGGCAAGAAGGGAGAAGATGAGGCTACGTTCCCAGAGTACTATTCAAATGCCCGTATTATGGCTGGCATCAAAAATGGAACATTGTACCAAGGTATTTTGAACATTTCGTCATACAACTACTTGCAAGGTGAAGTTAATGTGTCTGCATTCAAGAAACCGTTGTTGATCCAAGGCTCCAAGAACTTGAACCGTGCCTTCAACTCAGATTCGGTTATTGTGGAGCTTTTACCCAAAGATAAGTGGAAAGAACCTTCAACAACAATTATAGAAGAGGAGTCTGTTGGTGTCAATGATAACCCAGACGATGGTGGAGATGATGAAGATGACAACGTTGCTTCTGAAGGTGTTGTGTCGGATAAGGAGCGTCTTCTTTTGGCGCAAGAAGCAATGAAGACTACAAAAGGATCATCAGAGGAAAAAAGGCTTCAACCCACTGCGAAAGTTGTTGGGATTGCAAGAAGATCTTGGAGGTACTATGTGGGACAAATTGCTCCTACATCAGTGAGCCAAAGTGATTCAGGAAACTCGGCTAAAAACTGTTTTGTCATTTTGATGGATAAGACATTACCAAAGATTAGAATTAGAACTAGAAAAGCTAAAGAATACCTCGGACAAAGGATAGTTGTTGTTGTCGATTCGTGGCCTAGTGATTCCAAACACCCTAATGGGCATTTTGTTAGAGCTTTAGGTGAAGTTGAGAGTGCTGAGGCTGAAACTGAAGCGCTTTTGTTGGAACACGATGTTGAGTATAGACCCTTTTCCAAAAATGTTTTGGACTGTTTGCCCAAAGAGGGTGATAATTGGACTGTTCCAGATATTTCCAATACTGATGATCCACAACTACAAAAGCGAGTTGATCTTAGAGACAAGTTGGTGTGTTCGATTGATCCACCAAATTGTGTTGATATTGATGATGCTTTGCATGCGCAGAAATTACCCAATGGGAATTACGAAGTTGGGGTTCATATTGCTGATGTTACCCATTTCGTTAAAGCTGGAACAGCATTGGATCAAGAAGGTGCATCAAGAGGTACTTCAGTCTATCTTGTGGACAAGAGAATAGATATGTTGCCTATGCTTCTAGGTACAAATCTTTGTTCGTTGAAACCATTTGTTGATCGTTTTGCATTTAGTGTTGTTTGGGAAGTTGATGAAGATGCAAATATTGTAAATGTCAAGTACATGAAGTCCATTATAAAATCAAGGCAGGCTTTCTCATATGAACAAGCTCAGTTACGTATAGATGACCCCAATCAACAGGATGAGTTGACGAATTCGATGAGGATTTTATTGAAGTTGTCAAAGAAATTGAAGCAAAAGAGATTAGATGCTGGTGCTTTAAACTTGGCTTCGCCAGAAGTGAAGGTTCATATGGATAGCGAAACTTCTGATCCACAAGAAGTTGAAATTAAGAAATTGTTGGAGACGAATTCACTTGTTGAAGAGTTTATGTTGTTTGCCAACATTTCCGTCGCTAGAAAAATATACGATGCTTATCCTCAAACTGCAATGTTGAGAAGACATGCAGCTCCACCGGCAACTAATTTTGAGACATTGAACGATATGCTCAACGTACGGAAGAAAGGTCTTTCGATCTCGACAGAATCATCAAAAGCATTGGCTGATTCTTTGGACCGCTGTGTGGATCCAAAGGATCCTTATTTCAACACATTGATTAGAATCATGTCCACAAGATGCATGATGGCTGCTGAGTATTTCCCATCAGGCTCGTATGGGTACCCTGAATTCAGACATTACGGGCTAGCTGTTGATATATACACCCATTTCACCTCCCCTATTAGAAGATATTGTGATGTTGTTGCACATCGACAATTGGCTGGTGCTATTGGATACGAGAATTTGGACTTAAGTCATAGGGATAAGAACAAGATGGAGATGATTGTGAGAAACATAAACAAACGTCATAGAAATGCCCAGTTTGCCGGAAGAGCAAGTATTGAGTATTACGTTGGACAAGTGATGAGAAGTAATGAAGCTGAACATGAAGGGTATGTGATCAAGAGTTTTAATAATGGTATTGTGGTGTTGGTACCCAAATTCGGTGTTGAGGGTCTCATCAAACTCGAAACCATGGGTGATGTAAACAATGCTAATTATGATGAAGATAAGTATGAGTTGACATTTACTGATCATAATGGAAAGAAAAGAACTGTTGGTGTATTTGATAAAGTCAAAGTTGATGTGAAATCAGTTAAAGATGACGTCAGTGGAAAGAGAAAAGTCCAACTTTTGCTCAAGTGAATTGAGTCTGTGTATTATTTACAATGAAGATAAGTAGATTCTGTTGTTCCCCTTTGTTTTTAAATACTAATGTAATCAACCAATTGATTGATATTGATGATTTTGATATTGTGCTCTTTGCTAAACTTTACGCAATCGTCAAGTCTCATCATCAACCCATCCTCATCTCTCACCAACTCGCAAATAACAGCAGCCGGTTGTAATCCAGTCAATTCACACAATTGAACAGCAGCTTCAGTATGTCCTCTTCTCTTGTTCAATAACCCAGGAACAGCTCTCAACGGAACAATGTGACCCGGCTTAATGAAATCTTCAGATTTGGAGTCCTTGTTAGCGAGTGATCTTGCAGTTAACGCACGGTCATGAGCAGATATACCGGTTGTAGTTCCATCAGCAGCATCACAAGTGACGGTATATGCAGTACCATGTCTATCCGTTTGGTTCTGAATCATGGGACGCAACTCCAACTTGTCAGCGCGTTCAGTTGACAATGGACAGCAAACATACCCGGACGAGTGACGCACTAAAAATGCCATTTGCTGTTGAGTTATTAGTTCTGCGGCCATGATCAAATCACCTTCATTTTCTCGATCTTCGTCATCCATTACAACCAAGAATTCACCTTTCTTGAAAGCAGCGAGGGCATCCTCTATGGGAGTGAAAATCTGTGTCATGTTGATCATTAGCGCGTATTCTGGGTTGCGTGTGCGTGTGTAGTAATGGCTTCTGAGGTGCTATGGAAGAGGAGCTCTAGTGGGGGAAGAAGGGCTATTTTCGATTTGCAATAAATTGATTTTAATTATTTTTCTTTTTTTTTTTTGTTTCAGCAGAAAAGTCTGGGGCCCTCTTTATATATGTACTGAGTTGATGCTGTGTTCTTAGCTAATGTTGTTTTGTTTTCGACAAGGTGCAAAGACTTTCAAAAGACGTATGTTAAACAATGGAATAGAGCAAGCTCGTTTCCGAGATTCATTGGTTGAATGTGTTATTTTAGGCTTATGAGAGAGATATTAAAGTTGAAAAATTCGGCAACTCGGTTATGACAATGTCGTAGAGTGAGGCTACGCAAATCGGATGACATTTACTCTCCTCATACAAAAATGTCGTATTTGCTATACATGATGTCGTCAGAAAATATTATTCATCCATGACTAAAGCCATTACTCACGAATAAGCTTACTTGTACAAGGACAAACAGCTACTCTTGATGCAAAAGGTGTACATCTTTTTCTTTTTTTTTCTTCTTCTTTGTACCTAGTCTTCAGCTGAACTGGACCACAGCGTCACTTTGTATGTAGTAGTTGATTTCGTTGTGTTTAGTTTGAGGTCCTTTCCAAATCTCTTCTTCATTGCACAGATTGCACTCTCGTGTTCCCCGTCCATCGGTCAACTCACCCTGTTAATCTAGTCGAGGGACAATCTACTACCTACACTCTGTGCAACAAACCTATACAATGGAAGTGATTTGTATGTTACCGCCAGAAATAGGTTTGTTTGAAAAATTTGTGATTTCGCCGTTTTGTGTTGCAGGCTTATTGTTATTCCGCAGACATGCAATTCCCGTCCACGGCATACATCATAAATCCTCGTCCTTGCATCGGAGAAGTGGCTTTCAATTGTTTCACACCCCATCTAAGTCGTCACCATGTCGGAAGTCATTCAGGACAGTAAAGGGTTCAGCAAGTCATTTGCAACTACACATGCCAATCAAGAGTTTTTTTTTCATTTGATACAATTTCAGAATAAGCAGATCTTGAACATTTCCATCAATGGCATACTCGATACAACTTTTAGAATACCAGTATCTACCAAAACCTCGATCAATTATGAGTCTATGATGGACTTGGCGGACAATGAAGATGGCGGCGATGGGTTTGCCTCTGGAGATCGATTGCCACCTGAACCACAAATGGTAATTGGCGATTATTCAAATATGAAAGTCTCCATAGTTGCTAGTCAAGTGGGGAAACTCATGTCAATTCACTCGCCGCGCGAAGTCATACTATCTATAGCATCCAAATGGTTTGGTAAAGGCGATGAAGTATGTGATGATGATCTAGAAAAGTTGACTTTCGTACTCGAAAATGTCAAGAAATTGCTATGAAAGGACTACTAAATTTATATGGTTGAAACCGATACATCTATGTAAATCTACTACTTCTTTTGTCTTTGTTTTGGTGCAACTTTCCTTTCTTGCTGACCATAAACCAACTTATGAGGTTTCATGAATTTCTCAACAACTTGGTCATCAACCTTACTTCTTCTCTCTTGATAAGCACCCACAAACTCTTGCAAGACAGTAATACATTCCTTTTTCATTTCACCCGATAGTATTTCACCTTTTCTATAACCTTCAGCCAATTTCTCCAACTTTTCATCATCGTAACTGAAAAATGACAAGTATTGGTATGCAACATCAACGTCAACATTTCCTCCATACTTGCGGTGATCTTCCATCAATGCCTGACCTCCTGAAAATGCAAATTTATTAATCTTTTTCTGTATTTGTTTTGCAGAATCACCCATGAATATCGAAGACGAGGTGTCAGAAGCAGACATTTTTGTTGAAGCACCTTGTAATGCCGGAAAGAATTTGGCATGAATTAAGGCTGGCTTGGAGAACTTTAACTTATCAGCAACGTCTCTGCACACCCTGAAATACGGATCTTGGTCAATAGCACAGGGGATTAAACAAGGGGTTTTGGGTGGTAATCCCAAGACATCAGGGAATGACGAAGGAAATGCAGTTGCAATTTGAATACTAGCAAAATGAATTTTTCCAATACAATCGGTATCAGTGAATCCAAAAACTGCTTTTGCTGTTGAAGTTGTGATCTGACGCGATGTTCTAACAACATTTTCATAAAAAGCACCACCCATGTACTGCAAATCTGAAAATATAAATGTGTTTTCTGGTTTGAACCCCACGGCAACGATATCTTTGGCGTTTTCCACTGAGAAATTCTTGACATCATCAATGGTCAATTTAGGTTTAAACAAAAACTTTTCGTCATCGGTCAACTCAATCACCAACGGAACATCAAATACGTCTTGCAACCATTTGGTGAAAACAAATGGAATCATATGGCCCAAATGCATCGAGTCGGATGATGGCCCTCTTCCCGTATACAAAAAGAATGGTTCACCATGTTCATACAAATCCAATATCTTGTGTAGATCTCTTTCGGAAAAAAAAACCCCACGCTTCAAGAACGGATGTGGTTCATGTCCAGTAACTTCTTTGAACCTAGTCAAAGTTTCCAGAGTAATGGCTTTAGTTCCAAATTGTTTGATCAATTTTTCATAATCAATGCCCTGTGATTTCCCATCAACAACAGCTCCTTCTACTTCCCATGGTGTGATTTTTTGTTCACTCTCATCTTGGAGCTTCAAATCTGCTACTTTATCTTCGACTGACATGCTTGTTTGGATAATGGGTGCAGCTTTCTATGTGTGTGACACTTCTTTATGACTCAGTATTCTTGATGGTGATTATTTTTCACTACTAAGTAATACACTCGCTACCATTTGTGAAACATCGCAGGGCTTTTTTTACAAGACCAAATACTACACTCTACACAACTAAGAACCCCAGAGACACGGAACATACTCTAGTACAGTTTATATCCAAGTATTGATAAAAACCCAATTGTAGATTAAAAAACGTAAATTTTTAAAAGTGTGATACTATACAAAACTGACTTCATGCAAATCATCCAAAACTTAACTTCCCCAAATTATTTCTCTCCTTTGTGAATAAACTTAGAAATGTAATTTTTGGAAAAACCACTTGTTCTTACCAGCTTGGTGTTTCTCTTCAAAAGCCTTCTTGACTACCTTCTTGGCTTCTTCTCTTTGTGATGGTTCTTCTAAAGCTTCCGATGATACAGCAGACTTGAAGGATTCGACATCCAAGGAGTATCTAGTTGGCATCAAGTGGTTGTAGTTTACCAATTTGACAAATGGCTTAACCTTGGTTCTCTTGGCGGTCTTCTTGGCATCCATCTTTTTGGTAACTTTCAATGGGGCTCTTTCAACACCAGCAACAATGGCGTGTGGGAATGGGTGTGATTTGGTACCTTCATCGTGTGGTTTTACAATGACAACCTTCTTACCGGCATAACGTCCACGGACAACAATAGCTATATGGAATGTTAGTATAACGTTGAGGTATGAAAAATAGTATGCGTTTCGGGAGATTGGATGAGAAGTCTGGACTCGTGCGAGACTTCTACTCGAAAATGAGTGGTATCTTACACTTGTGGAATAAATTGCTTGGGGCAAGTTGAAAGATGGAAATACTTGTAGTTTCTCATACTGACGAAAGCTCTCTGTCTTGGCTTCAAGTTGATCGACGTGATGAATTCATTATTTAACTTGGACCCTGGTCCTCATTCTTTTTCCTCCTCCGATTTCAATCTCATCTCCGATACGTATTTTTGATATTGACATACCAACTCTACCTGATTTAATGAATTTAGCCATTTCTGATGTATGTAGTCTTTGACAAGTAGTTGTATTCTCCAGAAGGTGAGTTTGTAGATGGACTTGGTACTGAAATTTTTTTTGTCTTAGGAGAGGACGCTTGGTGCGTACACACATCCTTTCTTTTTTTTTTTTTTCTCTCTCTCTCTCTCTTTTGTGCCCACTTAATGAATAGTATGGGTTGTGTATTGCGGTAAGGTTGTAAGATTCTCATCTAGGTCTTTAGCCCTAAGCCATTGCTGATAAAACATACATTCCATCTCGTGACCTCTACAGAAAGCCAGATAACCCCGTGTTTGGTAATCCGATAAACTTGACTCACTAATATCAAGTAAAGATTGCCGTGAAACCACTTTCTGAATGTCGCGAAGAGACGAATAGAAGTATTCTACATTAACACGAGTTTATACATACGGCACATCGTTTCAAGAAATTACATCCACACTCAAAGTGGAACGATTACACCTACCTCTTCTCCAAAGTCAATCATTTTTTACGGACTCAACTATATAGACTCAACCATGACATCACTTTCTGATACTTCTGGCCAAGAATTTCGAATTCAGACTTGTTACAACCGGCAGCGAAGGGTTACTAGACGATGTCGATCCCTGTCCTCGAGATACTGCCCTAGTCTTATTTGGATCAACTTTTCTACCATCCTCTTTTGTAAAACTAGATCGTCTATTATTCGATACTGGAATATGCGCGTTATGAGCCACAGCCAATTTGGCTGCCCGAAGGAACCCACTATCGGAGGAATCTTTTGGTAAGCCGGTAGTGTTGACTTCATTTGGCGGACTAACTGGAGGAGGCTTCCTTTTTGGTGTCGAGCGCTGCATTTTGGTCTTCAACATATGAGACGATTTTGGTGTTTCTCTGATGTTAGACTTTGCTGTGTCGGGTGGCGAGCGTCTGGCGCCTTTTTCGGAAGAAACTCTTGGTTGTGGAGTAGTCGTAGACGCAACGACTGGCGAATCTGCCAACTTTGGCGAGGAGTGATGGCGGTCCTTGGTAACAATTGTGGCAGGGCTTTCCACATTGGATCTCGTTATAGACTCTTTGGAATTACCTGGGGAATTAGAATCTTCTTGCTCTAATTTTCCCCTCTCCAATTCATTGGTACGAGCTTTACTTAATGCTTCTGTCCATTGGGTTACCTCAAACTTTTCAACTTCAAACACATAAGTCAGCTCAGTTGAGGTGATTGTGAAAACACCCACTGATGGCAACACCTTGGAAAATCTGGTCAGGACCGACACCAACTCTTGGAATCTAATGAATGGATATTTCAACTCGATTGTGAGAATGATTTCATAGTCAGAGCTCAAATCTCTTCTTGCAAAAACAAGTGCTCTTCCATGAGTTGTAACTACCATAGTACCAACCTGCGGCTTGTCAAGACTAAAGATATTAACAGGCTCATCGTCAGTGTCATCCTTTTTGTCACTCTGCGACAAGCCCAATTTTTTGAAAAACGACCGTTTGGATAATCTGTTTGATGTGGTTGATTGTGTCCTTTCAAGCTCACTACTTTTCTTGCTACTCTTTTTGCTGTTACTTCTGTTCAAAAGTTGCTCCTCATAAGGCTCTTGAATAGCAACTTTTTCGTCTACCGAATCAAAATGTGTTTGGGCGGGCACGCCATTGACCATTTGCGAGAGCAAGCTAGTCCCAGAGCGATTTCGATTTGTATTCCCAGCATCCAACGGTGACGCATGTAACGAGCCCTTGTGTTTCTTTTCAAAAGCTTCAGTCGACTCTCTATGAACATAAACTGATCCAATACGTAATACTCTTTCGTCAGGGTGAGTCAAATAGGCACCCCATGCCTCTTCTAATGTACCCGGTGGCCTCACCGCCAATACATTTGGTTTCAGTTTGGCGGCCGGTTTTGGTTTCTCCCGGCTGCTTTTGTAAGAATGAAGGGACGGACGGGTGTTGATTTGTGGTCGCAATATATTCGTTCCCGGTATATAATCAGGCTGCTGCAGTTGCGAGCCACGCGAGCTGCGCTTACTGTCATTGGAATTGTCCTTTGAATTGGAGTTGCTCTCTGGTATGCTACTGTCTGAAACCGTCAATGGCTTGTGTAGAGCATACGCGGCAGCATTAGCTGGATTGACATTGCCTGTGACTTCGGCGTTGCTTGGTTTCCTCGCAGAAACATTTGCATTCGGGGCTCCACCATTGCGTGGCTTCAAGACGACAGAATTTTCATCTCCGCTAGATGTAAGAGCTTTGTTATGTTTCTTTTTTGGAATCACTGTCGATGTACTGTGTTTGATGATATCTGGGATTTTCATCATGGACTTTGCAGTCATCTTATACGGTCCTAACTCTGGCGGTTCAGTTAACCAAATCTGATTGTAATCATTAAAATCAACATCCTTGAAAAAGAAATGCTTTTGTATTTCCGGAATTGTGGCCCTTTTTGACGGCTGAAGTACAAGGATCTTTTTAATCAAGTCTCGAATTATAGTGGGGAATCCAGCGCTGAATGCGTACTGGAGCTTCGTGATCTTTTGAAAAGTCAAGTATTCATTAGTTGCTTTGAATGGGGGTTTACCAGCAATCATTTGGTATATAATACAACCGAAAGCCCATATATCACCAGGTTTTCCACAAAACTTACTCTCCAACAACTCTGGCGAGACATACTCGGCTGTTCCAACAAACGATTTGGCTCTAACATCCAATGGATAATCCTCACTCTCGTCGTTCTTTTTCTCCAATAACCTAGCAGTTCCAAAATCGGTAATCTGGATCCTCATCTTGTCGTCCAATAAAATGTTTTCCGGTTTGATATCTCTATGAATGACACCATTGTCGTGCATATATTTTATGGCGTCCAAGATCTGTGCACCAAAATGTCTGGTACAGTCTTCATTTAGTGTATTGTACTTCTTGATCAATGATAATAGTTCACCATTTGATGCGTAATCCAACACAAAATATAGCGAATCCTTGTCTTGGAATGTGAAGTAAAGCGAAATGACCCCCATTCTATTGCTCAATCTATTCAATGCATGTTTTTCAATATTGACATATTTTACCTTTTTTTCCTTGATAATATGTCTCTTGTCCAACACCTTCACCGCGTAATTTTTATTGGTAATCTTATCAGTGGCAAGTATGACAGTTGAGTACGAGCCTTCTCCTAATTCCTTACCAAACTTAAAGTCCGTAACGCTTCTTCTAATTGTCGATACTTCTCCGTTGGGCTTTTGTATAGTTTTGAGTGCTGCTCCCTCCTCTTGCCAATTTCGATCTCCCGCATTGTACTCTGATGATTGCGGAACCCCGTCATCTAGCGTGTTTGCATCTTCATTAGAGCCACGCCTTGCTGGCGAGTCTACAATACTTTTAAACTGAGAATTCCCACTCGCAGTGTCCAATAGCACATTCAACGATGAATTTGTGACTGCTCGTGGATAACGCGGCCTAAAATCAAAAGATCCTATTGACGATGGAGTTCCAGGTGCACTCTTGGCAACCCCTTCCGAATTGGATGGCTCCATGGAGGATAACCGCGACGATATGTGTACTGAGGGCAACTGATTATTCGAGGTGTCGCCGTATTTGAAAACATATCTATTCTTCTCCGAATCCAAGCTCTCGACACTGTCGTGGTTGTTTGAGCTGTACGTATTGTAAATGCTATCAATGTGGTTATTCAATTGTTGAAAATCGGAATCCTCATTTTGTGAGTTGGCTATGCTATTATCGTTCCTATGTGCTCCGGACATGTTTTAAATAATATTATACCTAGTAATTGTTTTCCGCTCTTGAGCCCGTGGGCATCTCAGAACTATTCCTCTTACGCCAAGTGCAATGGTGTATATTCGTCACTTGAAAATGAGCCTCTTTGTTGTTGTGTGAGACTGTGTTTGCTAGTTTAGGCCGAGGCAAAATAGCTGGTTTGAAGTTAGTGCTCCGTGTGTGCTTGCAGTTCGATTCAAATCCTGTTGAATGGAGTTTTGTATAAATGTAGCAATCTAATATAGGTGACGACTTCTCTTGCTGCTGAGTTGGTTCTTGGTTATCCCAGTGAATTGGTTGTGGTTGTTGTGGTGTGTCTGTGTTTATTTATTCGTTCAATACTTTTGTCGGGCTTTTTCTCTTTCTCTTCTCTTTTGTTTGTTGCTGCTGTAGCACACGTTTTTTTTATATCCGAGAAAACTCATAAACTACGTCATTACGTTGCCTCTACCTGCACAAGTTAACCATCAACCGTATTTTGAACTGTATGTGGGAGGACAGTAATACACCGAGAAGTATACTACTGCTACTGCTGTTACCTTGTTGATACAGTTTATAAAATGACGTTTCCGTTGGATCAGGCACAATTGTTGAATCATTTGAGAACATCTTATCTCTCATTGGGCGACGACTCGGAACACTTCAAAAGAATAATAGCTCCAAGCTACTCTGCCAGTGGATCTTTGCAAGGAGACAATCCTAATGGACTTTTTCAGAACTCTCCTCCCATAACGTTTGAGATTGGAAGTCATGTGAAGAGGACAATTGACAACACATCCCAGCACAGAAGGCGTTCGAGCCAAGGAAAAGAACTATCGAGGAGAAAGAATAGAAACAGTGGTCCAATTGCAAGCAAAAAGGATCCGTACCCGACGGATGATGTGTCCCCGAAAGCTAGTCCCGATAATCAATCAATAACAAATGATAGAGCCAATGGGCAATTGGCTGATTTGTCGCTAGAGGATGAAGTCACTGACGATGATCCAGTTGAGTTGCATCAGGTTCAGGAAAGGATACTCGGTCAGCACCAACTAGCTGGACTACATTCAAGACAGAATAAGAAGAAAGACAAGACAAAAAGTAAACTGAAAATTCCAATAGTGAAGTTTTTCAAATCGGGAAAGAATGAAGTTTCTGACTCAGACAGCAGTGACGATGAAAGAAGAGGATCCATTATTACATACGGATCATCACAGGTCACAACTTCGAAGGAAAATCTCACCGACAAAGAGGGGAGTTTTATCGTAGACGACACACAGAGTACCCAAAGTCTTGAACGAACTGAATCAACCGGGTTGAATCGCGAGACTCTGAAATCAGATCAAGCTCATGATAGCGGGAGCTCATTTGGATATAATGGCAAGTTTATCGAGGTGACCACGGACGAGGAAGTTGAGGGGGATGGTGAGCCAGGATTCGAGTCTGATGGTGAACTAACAGATGACTCTGAGTTTACCGACTTGGATAATGGCACGATCATGGAATCCTTTTCGCGGTCAGACTCTATGGGGAACACTCTAGATAAGCTGTTGCCAAACAAAGCTAGTGTTAGCGGCTCGCAGTTATTTGGGTTGAATAGGAAAAAACGAGCTAATACATACGGTGATCATACGGTGCCTAAAAATCTCGGAGCGAACTATCTTAGTAGTCAACAAGTGGGAGTCAATTTGATGCAAGTACGATCATTTGGAAATTTGAAAGAACTCGAGAAGCCTTTGCTTTCGTTCACAAAGATTGTCCCCAAAGTCTCAGATGCAAAACAAACTTCCAACTTGAGCACATTGATACATTCGAGATTCAAATCAACAAATGTGAACCCTTTGAATTATTACCTTTTTGTCGATGGGTTGCTTAGCGTGAATTCTTCGCGGGCTGCACAATTGAATGTTTTTTTACCCCCAAAAACATCTCCAGTCTTGAACAATATGTGTATTGATCGTGGCGTGTCGGTGGTCGATTGTATTGGATTCGTTTTACTCAATTTGTTGAAACTCCCAGAGGTGAATGAACTAAATGACCCTTCGTTTTTGAACCCAAATTTTTGGCGACTAGAGCTTGTTGATGAAGATGGAGAAAACTACGGTTCATTCGGAGTTTTGGATAGAAACCGAACTTTTGCTTCTTATAACAATCCAAGGGATTTGGCTTTATGTCGTGTAAAGGACGTTGTTGAAATTGACAAGAACGAGAAGGTATCACCACTCCCGACTGAATTTAGACAGGATCTTACTGCATTTGAACAAAAGAAAAGGAGCCTTGATCCAGTAAGTGATGATGTCCCTAAAGTTGAGCTTCTTGTGAGCGTATTTGAGTACGATAATAGTGGAATACCTCAGAAAGTACCCTTCAAAGCCCCTCGAACTTACACTATGGGGCAAGTGTTGAAAGAATTTTGTGTTCAAAGAGGACTTATTACTACAGAATACCGGTTTAAAATTGTGGAAGCTGGAGGCATGAAAAGTCGTTACGTGAAGGATGTTGAGGTCTGCGGGAACTTGCATCTGACAATTCTAGAGCTAGTTCCTTCTGATACACGATTTAATTTGATACTTGATAATGAAGAGAAGAATAGCCAAATAGCTGCCACTCCAGATGAGTTTCCAGCAAATTTAACAGCGCCGACTGTGACTCCTTATAATAACGAATTGTCGGCCAAGGTGCAAGACATGAAATTGGAAGCTGCGGGCACGGAAACACTGCCCCAGCGACAGCAGTCAAAATCCAAGCAACCACCAAGGACTGCAAAGGCAAACAAAGAGACAACAGCATCCAATAAGTATTTGGAAGACATCATTCAAGGTAACAACCCACAACTCCCAACAAACATCAACTCGATATATTTCAAATGGAAGGTTTTAAAGAATAACAGCAAGATGAAAAAGATGAAGATCAAGACTTTCACAGAAAAGAATTTCATAATCGATGGAGACTACATCCACATAACCCCTCCAGACGACATAATGTTGAAGAACATAGGTGAATCAATTGCACATAACCAACAACTCAATTTCAATCAACATCACACCTACCATAACTTGAACCAACAGTTGAATCGAGTTGCAAATAAACAACTGACCAAGACGTATTCCTTCCACATCACTCAAATAATGAAGGTCAAGCAGTATTCCAAGCAACCCAATCATTTTCGAATCATTGTGCAGAGACAGCAATCGGATGAAGGGACAGGGTCGAGCTCAAAAGAGCTCGTGAAGAAATTCTACTTGGTCGCAGAGTCTGAGGCCGAATGTTCCGAAATAATTAACAATCTTAAATGGGTGCTTCAAGCTTACAAGCTCTCAAGTGGGGTTATATAGTTATATACAATGAACTGTAGTTTGGCAAGGTAAAGATTGTTGGTGATACTTTAGGTGTTGTGATTGATGTAGAAGGTGATAACACAAAATCAAATGCTGTTACGTTTTACACCAAACGCACCACACTGACTTGTCGTTCCATTTTTTTCACCATTAAGTTACTAGTCTCACCCCCTCCCTCCCCCCCCCACACACACACACTTTAGCTGACAGCTATTCCAGACCTGTCCACATTGATGAGTTATGGCTGGCTTGTCACTGAACTGGAAGCAACTCAGTTCCAAAATATCTAAGCCAAGCAGCAACAACAACAATAACAACACTACACACTACAACAACAAGAAGAAGAAGTCCCACACGAAAGCCAAAGAGGACCACATTCAAAATTCCCTAAAGAATGATAAACACCTCCTTCAATTGAAACACAATCGAGTGAACAAAGATGGGTTCATCAATGCCAGTCCCTTGGAATTCACACTTTGGACCACGATAGGAAACAACGAAATCAAGAAGGAAAATATCCCCACGACTGACAACACCATCAACAAATCTGAAAAGGATAGAAGGAAAGAGCTCGGGAAAATTGTAGCGATAGACTGTGAGTTTGTTGGCGCGGGGGAAGGACGATTATCACATCTCGCTAGGGTTACAATTGTTAACTTCTACGGTCATGTGGTTTTGGATCAGTACGTACAGCCCAGATTGCGCGTTACTGATTGGAGAACGTGGGTTTCAGGAATTACACCCTGGCATATGCAATTTGCGATAAAGTTTGACGATGCGAGAGCTAGAGTCGAGGAAATACTCAAAGATAGAGTATTAGTCGGTCACGCTTTGGAGAACGATCTTGATAAATTGTGTTTGACCCATCCCAAGTCCTTAACGAGGGATACGAGTACCTTCCCACCTTTTAGAGCAGTGTCTTCTGGAAGAACCCCTGGGTTGAAAAAATTGGTTAAGCAGTTTTTAGATTTGGATATACAGAATGGAGTACACAACCCTATTGAAGATGCAAGAGCCACGATGCTACTATACCGCTTGCAGAAGAATCAGATTGAGGCATTTGCAAAGCTGATAAAATAGAGTTATCTAAGACTTTTTCTTTTTTTTTTTTTTTTATTGATAAATGTACATCATTGATTCATTAATCGTATACAGTGGGAAGGACTCAACCACCCATTTCTCTATAAAAACCGAGTATTTCTCCCGGCACAAAGTGGATAAATTCCAGTCCCTCCTTCTTCCCTTCTCATCTTATCACTTCTCACCCCCACGTCTTTCCTCTCATCTCAATCCTCCAACTTCAACCCTTCAATATAAGTGCATGCAGCTCTGTAAAACATAAATTGAATAGCTTTGATATCCTTATCAAATTCTTGCTTGAAAACACTCTCCTCATCAAGAATAGCTTCAACTGGTTGCAAATCATCCATCTTGTTCAAAAAAACTAAACTCCGTGACCGTATAATATCGTCAATGCTTGCAATGTAGCTCTCTGGTCTATAGTCCTCGATCTCAGACACTTGAAAGATAATTCCAGATATACTCTCCACTGCCTCCAACGAGTTTGCAACTGCCAAATCCCGAGCTAATGCCAGCTCCACTAAATGGAATATAAGTAATGCCGATTCTTGATTATGATTCAACAAGTAGTGGTAAATGGAGATAAACTTCATTCTGAACCCAACGTCAATAATTTTCTCATCTGCGAAAAATCCTCCCAATTGCAACAAGGTAAGTTTCGACGCTTCTTGATTTGTTTCCAAGAACTCCAACAAGAAAATTGGTATCCGTTGCCCATTCTTCAAGTTGAAAGATTCATAAACATAGTCCAACTCATCCAAAAACTCTTCAAACTCCTTTGTATCCGAAAACAAATACAACATCACGAGGTAGGCATGGGCATTGCCCCAGAGGGGATCATCAGGAATTGGTTTCTCACGCGAAAGCTCATAACGTTTCTTGACATAAGATTTGATGCATTTCAAAGATGAGTTTCTGTACTGAGATATTTTAAGTCCCCGTGTAAAAATCTGGAATATGTAGACTCGAAAATTGTTCTCCGTAATGCAGATGCCATGCTTCTCCTCAAATTCCGACAAGTGAGGTTCCAAAAATTGTCTTTGTGTATACGCGTTTGCAATGTAATCGTCGTGACCCATGATCTTGACCATAGAAGCAACCAAGTTCTCCGTGGCTGATTGATAAAGAATTGACTGGTTTAATAAAGCAAAGCACAATTGAGACCATATCAAAATTGGCGGTAGCATCGAGTCACTAGGTAATCCTTCAATGATACGTGCCGCTGAAACAGCAACACAAATGACAGTATCAATCCTCCTCAACTCGCCATGAGCTACTAATTTGATAGTTCGGCAAGCAACAGAGTCTGTGATTCCTCTTTTTGCGAGTATACCAACAACCAAGATTGCATTATCCTGAAACAACGAGAAATTGTTGAAGGCAACATCGATGGCATTTGACGACCATCGCGCTTTCCAATTCGTTTTATCATCAGAAGTACTAACCACCTCAATGAACTCATTCAAGTAATCACATAAAACTTCAAAATTAATGATTCGATTGAAAGCCTGACCGATATCAGCAAGGGGCTTTGCTTCTCGCGTCATGCCAAACAACATTTTAGCTCGAGGAGTAGTGAAATATTCAATTGTATTGTTGATGACATCCTGTTGATGACTTGTCAAATTGGGCTTGTGCAAAAACGATTGCACTGTACTAATGATTAAATTTCTCAAGTCGGCACCCACCTCCAAGTAAGCATTGTCAATAAACAAGGTGACAAGAAAGATAACGTCTGCCAAATACAATCTTGCAAGGGCATACGAGCTGAAAAACAAGGATGAGCAAATTTTGATCAAAACGGTGATTTCAAATAGTTTTGATTGTGAAGCAATTGCAGAATCCGTAGTGAGAACGTATTTGATCGCCGTCTGCAATCTCGACATCACCTCACCGCAAACTTCAACAGAGGGGGTAATTACAGCGATAATGAATGACCACTCAGGACCCTCATTCTTGCTGTCAATTGCAAATGCAACGACTTCATCAACCAAAGATGAAACCAATCTCGTCTCGCGGAAAAGAATTCTCCATATGTAGTCGTTGGTGAACGGGATTCGATTCTTGTTGATCATTGTGAGACGACAAAATTGTCTAATCAATTCTGCAACCCGGTCGGGACCTCTAAATCCACTTTGAGAGTAAACGTAATCGTAAATATTGTTTATCCAAGGCGCCACATACAATACTGAACTCATGCGGGTCTCCAAGTCCATCTTTTCAAAATTGTCAAAATAAGCTTTGAAAAACCTGTATGTCATTTCGGGGAACTTGATTGATAGGTGCTTGGACACAGACACAACCATCGCCGTTGCATCGGTAGGGAAAGGTAAGTACTTGGCGTGAGCTTCATTGATGCCAAAATCAATTCCAAAATAGGAGGACAAAGATCCAAACAACACAGCTGCCGATGACTTCACTCCAGCATCATTGCTAAGCAATCCCTGGAATACTATATTGTACAATCGTCCAAACCAATGCATCACGTGCGCCTCAGCACGAGAGTCCTTTTCCGCATCCAACAATGAAGTATCTCTTGGTAATCTGGAAGTTGTAAAGTACAAGAACCGCAAAATTTCAAGCCGGTTGGGTGATCTAAACGTCACTGGCTCATTATGCTTGAAGTAAATTGTAAACTCATCCTCAACTCCAGTAAAGTCGGATACCTCGCATCTAACCAAATCTGTCAATCTGTGAACCTCCAATGGGGTGAAGTTATCCATGGCTGAATAAGCACTTTTGAATTGAACACTCTCTTTAAAACAAACAGTCAAAAACTTGCGTCCTATCCTGAGGCTAACCTGTTCGTATCGCTCAATCGATGGCTCGTACAACATCACATTCCTATATGTAACTTTCGCATCACGACTAATGGAGACAGTCTCTGCATCCAAGCAAAGGTTGCTTACAATGCTATCTGGATCGATCGACGAATGAATGTAAATCTTGGTTCCAAAATCAGACCCCTTCTTCCTCAAACTTTGCATTGATTTGATCAAGCTGGTGTACTCCGTTCTTGGAACATTGAAGTAGTAAACACGTGAGCAGCTGGCAAAAAATTGCTTTGGTGCGTAAGATGATACCAAATGGGTATACTCATCAGGCGCCTCCAGTTTGAAAAAATAAAACTCTGAAAAATCGTAAATGAGGTAAAACTTGTTTTCCCAAATCTGAGAAGCGGTTTCAAGTAGCTTGTACACGAGGTAGTTGATGTCATCTGGTCGGAATTTCAATCTACGAAGGTTCACAACAACAACAGGCGTTCCATCCTTGAATATCGACGATTGTATAAGATTCAAAGCATCGGGTGGTGTATCGGCATATTTCAACGACAGTTTCGTCATGAAGTCATTAAACTTGAGCTCCTCGCCATCGCCGCTAGATGGATCAAAGATTCTGAAGTTGGATGCTAACTGCAAGCGGACATTCGCTTTTGGTTGGCCCAACTTCATCACCACCAAGTCAAATGATTTAAACTTTTTGACTCTTTCGTGCAACGTCTTGACACTAAATGCCGATTTCCCAAGTAGGAAATTCATCCTAATCGGTGCAAAGTAAACGTAGATGAATTTATGCAAGTATCTTATTTCAGCAATTGGCTTTGTATCAGCATTCGGTAAAAACGGGTACTCCATGAGTTCAACTGTGGATATCCTAGTCAAAAACTCTCTAATTCGAAGATTGAATCCATTCAAAATCTCTCCAACGTCAACCAAACCAGGCCATTTGATCGTGCTTATAGTACCATTCGCCATATTCTGCAAAACCTTCACCAACTGCATTAGGGATCTTTTAGTCTTGGAGTTCTCCACTGGAATTTTAAAGTACTGTTGGGGGCTGACTATTGCAGGGCAGATGAATCTTAAAAAGATGAAGGATCCAACTGCAATCAATGCAGAATCTTCAAACTTCGATGAAACCGATTGGTAAATCTGAGAGCAAACAAATTTGAATGCATTAGGAAGCGCATCAAAAGAGCCAACAATCAGATCAACAAGTCTTCCCAAGTAAGTGATGAATAGTGCTGAATCTTCACTTGATTCTCGCTTCTCAACTTCAAAATAAACATCCTCCTTCACAATTTCTTCAATAACGGCAAACAATTCCCTCTTCAAGTACTCCAACCCATGATCTTGAGTGAAATTGAAAAGTAGTCTCGTTAAAGTGGAGTTTCTTCGAAACAAATCAGTTGACCGTGTCAAATTGGCAACTTCATCAGTGAGCAAAACAGTAAACAATTTGTCCAACTTGTTTGTATATGAAAACACACCAAACAATGAAGATGCTAAAAGGTTGTGTTCGGAGCTTGACGCACATTCAGCAATTGACCCAAATATTTCAGTCTCCTCAACTAATTGCTCAACCAACTGGTATGGGTACTCCTCATCCCCCTTTTTCACAGTCTTTGACGTCAACATACTGGCAAAAACATTCAAAAAAATGGCCCTGATTTTCTTGTCTTCATGGTAGCCCATAGGGAGCAAGTACTGAATTCCAATATCAGAATCATATTGAAGCAAGTTTGTAATAGAAGCCAAAACATAATCAGTCACCTGTTGCAACTTGTGCTTAAATCTATCCGACGACGATGTCTTTGTGTACTTTTGAATGATTTTGTAGAAGATGGAAAAGTAATTGCCAAAAGCAATGTCCTTGTATTTTTTAACCTCACTATCTTTAACACCATCTGGTATTTCAAGTAACAACTCTTCAAGTTGAAGACTTAAACTTTTCGCGCAATGTATCGCGAAATCCATCTTCAAATAAATCAATTCCGACGTCTTGCTCTCCAGAAGACTATTATCAACCACATCTTCATCCATAATCATAATCTGTTCCAACCACTCCAACATGGACTTTGCGTAAAAGTTACGAAGCTTATACGCGCCATGCAAACCGGAATTGGTCTTGTCTAATTCGAGCGCTTGTGCTAATTTACAAAACCTCAACTTCAATCTAAACTTATCGGTGATGTCGACAACATTGTCAATGAAGGTGATGAAAAACTGGCAGATATGTGGAAGCAAAGATGAAAGTAACAATGCACCATCATTGTGTACATTGATCATTGCACTCATTATAATCATTGCCTCTTCCAAAAATATAACACTTTCTTCAGTATGAAATTTTTCCTCAGCATAGGCACTCGCACGAGCCATGAGCTTTGTTGCAATAAGGTGATAAACGTCAGAATGCGACTCATTCGACAACGTATCCTTTATAATTACTCGAACAACCAAATCCGACGAATTCAATAGGTCAATGCACTTGTCAAAGAAGTCGGAAATGTGTGCACTACTTCTCTGATGAATTTCATCAGTACCACTACCAGTGGTGTTTGCCGACATGAAACACCCTGATGTTGACACCAAGAATCCGGTAAAATGACGGAATATCAAATTGTTTTCATTAATCTGGTCGTTTGTTCTCAAAACCCGGTTCCATCTTGAAAAAATAATCAACCAAACATGGTACAAAGATTTCGTGGGCTTGGCATCACGAAGAATCTTACGATGTCTCTTTTGCAACGAAACAAACCCGGTAAACACTCCATCGTCATTGCTTAATTTCTCAAAAAGTTCGAGCTGATTATCTTCAATTTCCAGGGCCCTGTACAATACTTTGTTGTTGTGAATTTCATTGATGTACCACTTGATTCCTTGCTTTGTGTAGTTGTAAAATTGTACATCATGGGTGCACAAGGACAAGAGTAAAACTTTTTCAACCGAATGAATGATTTTACCACATGTTTGATACAATTCACGTGACTTGTGGTCGAGAATAATTGCATTTGACCGAACGAAATCACTATATTTATCACGTTGATGCAAAAAGTTGATCAAGAACAAAAAACTCGATTTGAATTTGGGGTTGGATAAAGTTAAACCTAGACATGTTTCGCAAATTGATTGAACAATGCAGTTGCAAATGGTGAAATTTGCAAAAGTGGACAAAGACGTGCGTTCAGTCTCGATTTTGTTTCCGAGTGTCACCATTTGCATGGATAAAGTTCGTGCAGAATCAAATAATCGCGAATTTCCATCGACTATCCAGTTCGCTTTAAAGGCCAATCTGATGGGGACGATAGCATTATGACAAAATTCAACCACCAGACTTAACAACTGGCTGTAGGGTGTGGATTCCAAGTTTGAGTCATCCATCAACTTCTCGTCATTGAAATAGAGCTCAGGAGCAGCAGCAAATATCAAAAAAATATCAGAAACAATCTCTTCTGCTCCATTCACAATACGGAAATTATATGAGTTTGAAGATGCCAATGAGATTGCTGTTGACGACTTGAATCTGTCATCTTTTGACGGTTGCGATTTGTCAAACAATGCTTCTGCATAATGGTCAATACTTGATTTGTTCTGGCCAAAAGCATAGTCTGTTGCTTGATTAGCCTTGATTTCGTTCTCATCAATACTCAAAGCATCCGACGAATACGAAGAATAGTCGGACGATTCGTTGATATTTTGTTCTCCATACCCACGTAGTATCTTTAATGAACCATACATGATCGATTTTAAAGTAGTCCTGAATTGCAACACGAAGGAGTGGAAAATGTCCTTGGCAATTTCAATCTCCGCCAACCCTTTAACCAACTTAACAAAAAGCTTATTTACTCTCATATCAGCTTCGGATTGCCTGTAGCGTTCAATAATGATCTTGGCATATTTTTCCGGCCGAAGAATAACAGCAGCAATGTAATAATTCACCAACAAGTAATCACGTTTCGTGGCAAGCTCTTCATCAGTAACCAATTTATCTCGATGGACCTCTTCATATCTTATCAACTGATGGAAAACCTCATCCAAGTGTCTCAAACTGAACATCAAAACTGGATGTTTCCTGAAATTACTAGTCTCAAGTCTCGCTCCCAAGTGGAATATATTTATTAGTGCGTCAAAGCTTTCCAAATTGCTACTGTTTGATGCATCTTTGAGTATTGTTGATAGGAATCTGAGTCGTTTGTTGAATGCCAATTTCAATTTGTTTAATGGCTTTATTGAGTTCATTTCTGCGAAATCACTAACACAAAGGGTCAGAAAGCATGTCAAGATGTAAGGAGCACAAGAGACTAGGGTGTAGTTGTCCTCAAATACTGACATTGCCGAATCAAAAAGTTGTTTCAATGCAGTTGCGTGACGTAAGTTGTTGGGGTCTACCAAGGCATAATAATCGCCTACTCTGGAAAGCGATTGATCTTTGATACTCGTGGCCAAGAAGAAAAGGTACACTTGTTTCCATGTATTTGATTTGATAAACGAAATAGTTTTCAAAGATTCCTCGGCAAAAGTCAATGCATTCATTTCCGAGTAAAAAGCATACTTCATTACTGGGCAATATTTTTGAATCGTCGGTAGCGGTATGGTTTGATTGTTGTCGGAGTAGGCGTAAAGCCTTGTTTGAATATACTTGTAGTAGTCATCTGGATTGGCAGTGGATATGAAACGGAGGACCACTTCAATATACGAGTCAATTTCGGAAATTGCACTGAAAACCTTCTCCAGATGGGTCATTGGCTGATCTTCCCTTGCAATGTCTTGCTCTTCCTTCGCAACAGCTATATTTGTCATTGTTTTCTCATTTCTCACCATTGAAAGTACCTTTCTAACCACCCCGGTAGACATGAGATTAATGTAAAAGCTCAAAGCTTCAGGCACTATGGATGGATCTAGTGGTTGCGGAGGTTCATAGTAGTAAAACCGCGAGTAGTTGCTCAAGATATCTTTATCATCCAAAAAAGTTGTTTCTCTATCCCAATTGGCTTTCAATATCTCGGCCAAGGTCTTGCAGACTAGTAATGTTGAGGATCTAGATTTCTCGTCTCTGTATTTAAGTCTTGCATTTTGAGCCTCTGTGTTGATTGTCTGTAGCAATGACGTGAATGATGTAACAATCAACGAAATCATGTGTCCATTTTTACAGTGAAAATCCAACAATATCCTTTTTGATGTTATGAACTGGGCATCAATCTCCACTTCTTGAACACTGTGGCCAGTTCTGAACGGAAGTAACGACTCAATGCGTTTCACCACTGCGTCGATAAATCTCCGATCGTTTTCGTCTTTGGATACCTTGTTCATGGCTGTGTCATTAGCATTAACGTAATGGTGGTGGCTGGTATGGTTCAATGCAAAGCCTGGCACTATAAACACACAACCTTGATTATGAATTCCTGAGTGAGTTGGTTTTAGTTACTTTATACGAGATTAAGTTCTGTATCCCTTCTTGTAGTTGAGTTAATGAATGACTGTAGACTAAAGTAGAATTGTCGACTGGTAGGGTATTATGTTTGTATTGGGCTTCTTCTTTGCGTATGAGTGAGTGTGTATATATGTGTCTACTAAGTTTAATCAGCCAGTCAGTCTCTTTCTCTCTTTCTCTCTTTCTCTCTTTCTCATTCTTTTTTTTCTAAAATTTCTTTTTTCTTTTTTTTTTGTTTTTTTGGTTTGTTTGTTGTCTTTGTCTTTTTCTTCCTAAACCACACGCACTTAGCAAATACTCTAACAAACTCGAGGTAAATTCTCCAAGAGAGTCTCTTTTAAAACAGTACTTACACAACACAGTACTAAAAAACACAGTACTAAAAAACACAGTACTACACAACACAACACAACACAATCATACTCATTCCTCGCTCCTCTGATTGAGATAGCTTTTCTACTTGGTAATTGCTAAAAAACAAACTTGCATGTGTAGTTGATTTAATTGTATCATAGTTCGGCTTTTGAACGGAGTTCTTAGCCGTAAATTCAGGAAGTTTATTATGATGTCATGAGGTGGGGGAAAGGTTCTTCTATACAATCAAAAAAAAAAAAAATAACCAGAGAGTATCAACTTTATCATATTTTTTAGAAGAAAGAGAAATTGAGAAGAGGTACACATGCATATAAGAAGTATACACTCCAGTGGAAGGCTACAAGTACAAGCATAGACGGCGTTTACAGTGTTAAATGATAAAGCTAGTGAACACAAAACATTGGCACTTTTAACTATGCAGAAACTCGCCTCAGTCGTTCGTAGCCGAAAAAGTTTTAACAGTGAAGATCCCTTTCTCGTATTTCAATCTACACTGTAAATACACTAAGTATCATAGATCTTTGTTGAAAAAATTAACAATATAGTGCTCAAGAGAGCAATTAGAGACATTGGTCATGTTAATGATCCTACTTTTCAAAATAACCTCAGCGTTTACTAGATTTGAGAATTAATTTACCTAAATTTGTTGCAAAAATGTCAAGTGTCTACAATAAATGATGTACACTTGCAAACTTTTGTAAATTATTAAGAATTCCAAGACTTTCATTAGGGTATGACCTTACTAGATGTTTGAATTCACATCATGAATGAGCTTTTCTCACACACTGAATGGAACCACTTGTTTGGAGTGAGAAGGACTAAGGGCTTTGCCTGCATATAGCCACACACTCTCTCTCTATTGAACAACACTACGCAAACGCAACAGAAAAAAAAAAAACCAACTTAATCTTAGCCAGCGTCCAAAGCACCTGCTTGAGTTTCAATCTACTAACGATAAATCATCGTCATATCATACAACAGGGGGGAAATAGAACAGACAAGTTACTTTGTACAGCACTATTACATAACTAACTCATTACAAGCATTACACAGGTTTAATATTATATCAAATTCTCACCACCATCTCAAAAAGACTACGCCACTATCAGTTACCCATTATATCCACCCCTTGATCTTTACAATGTCAACACAACAACAACAACAACAACAACAACAACAAGGTACATCTGCACAACGCTTTGTTCAATTCAAACTAGTCCTTTTAGGTGAAAGTGCAGTTGGTAAATCATCCATCGTACACAGATTTGTCAAAAACACATTTGACGACGCTAGAGAATCCACCATTGGAGCTGCATTTTTAACTCAATCAATCACAATACCGGAATCACAAACAACTGTCAAATTTGAAATATGGGACACTGCAGGCCAGGAACGTTACAAATCACTAGCACCCATGTATTATCGAAATGCCAATGCTGCGTTATGCGTGTACGATATCACTAGTCGCAATTCTTTTGCTAAAGCCCAAGACTGGATCAAGGAGTTGAAGAAACAAGCACCAAGCGAGATTGTGGTGGCCTTGGTGGGGAACAAGGTGGATTTGCAAGATAATAGAGAAGTGCAACTGGAGGAGGTGGATGAATACATTTCAGAGTTACAAAGCGATGGATTCAAGATCATCAAAGCGGAGTGTTCAGCAAAGAATGGTGATGGAGTAGTGGATCTTTTTGAAGCTATAAGTAGAGCACTACCAGTGGAGGAAACACTTGCTGCAAATGCAAATAGATCGAGGCATGGGGAAGCTGGAGGAAGAAGACCAGGTGGGGTTGACTTGAATAGACCTAAACGTGCACAAGCTCAAAGTAACTCGTGTTGTTAGAGAAGAGGGCAGGGGGCTACAGACGAAGGGTCTAGAGTCTTTGTATAGTATAATCTCAATTCAATAATAGATTGGAAAAGCGTCTGCATCGAATTCCTGCATGTAGTTGATTATGAATTGAACCTAGCACACGACATTTTCTCAAAACGAATGTGTTTTTTTTTTTCTTTCTCTCTGAGGTTGAGAAGTGAAAAATTTTTCACCTCCCCTTTTCACCTTCCTTTCCCTTCCTTTCTTTCTCTTTCTCATTCATCACTTCGTTAGTCACACAAGTAATAATGTCATCAAGACCACAAGTTTCTGTCATCTCCGTTCAAGGTGAACAATCAACCACCCAGTTGCCATTGCCATCAGTCTTCTCTGCCCCAGTCAGACCAGACATTGTCCACTCTGTCTTTGTTAGAATCAACAAGAACAAGAGACAAGCCTATGCTGTTGCTGAAAACGCCGGTCACCAAACCTCAGCTGAATCATGGGGTACCGGTAGAGCTGTTGCCCGTATTCCAAGAGTTGGTGGTGGTGGTACTCACCGTTCTGGTCAAGCTGCTTTTGGTAACATGTGTAGAGGTGGTCGTATGTTTGCTCCAACCAAGACTTGGAGAAGATGGCACGTCAAGGTTAACCACAACGAAAAGCGTTACGCCACTGCTTCTGCTATTGCTGCCTCTGCTGTCACCTCTTTGGTTTTGGCTAGAGGTCACAGAGTTGAAAACGTTAAGGAATTGCCATTGGTTGTTGCTAACGATTTCGAATCAGTCCAAAAGACTAAGGAAGCTGTTGCTATCTTGAAGGCTGTTGGTGCTCACAAGGACGTTGTCAAGGTTATCAAGTCCAAGAAGATGAGAGCCGGTAAGGGTAAATTGAGAGGAAGAAGATTTACTCAAAGAAGAGGTCCATTGGTTGTCTACGGTGAAGACAAGGGTTTGGTTAAGGCCTTGAGAAACATTCCAGGTGTTGAAACTTCATCCGTCAAGCACTTGGGTTTGTTGCAATTGGCTCCAGGTGCTCATTTGGGTAGATTTATCATTTGGACCCAATCTGCCATTGAAGCTTTGGACTCCATCTACGGATCTGAATCCACCAAGTCCATCAAGTCCAACTACTCCTTGCCAGCTAACATTATCTCCAACACTGACGTTACCAGATTGATCAACTCTGCTGAAGTCCAAGCTGTTGTTAGACCAGCTGGTGAATCCACCCAAAAGAAGAGCCACGTCTTGAAGAAGAACCCATTGAAGAACAAACAAGTCTTGTTGAGATTGAACCCTTACGCCAAGGCTTACTCTGCTGAAAAATTGGGATCTGCCAAGGCTGAAAAATCTAAAGCTAAGCCATCTAAAGGTCAATTTGCTTCAGTTTTGAAAAACTAAAGTGGATAAAAAACGTAGTTCTATAGGGGTATCTAGAGAGAATCTTATGGAGTATTAGTTTTTTAAGTGAGAAATTTGTAGACAGTAGTTTTTGAAAGATGGATGCAGCGGATATTGCAAAATTTGGGGAGCAATACAGTATGTATGTCTTTAACTAAAACAAGTGGAACTAAAACAATACGAACAAAAAATAAAGGAAAAACTAAACTATACCGAAAATAAGGATTACTCATGATTAATCACACGATGGACAGGAAACGGCTCTTTTGTCATTTCATTGCAATTGCACTTGGCCTGAAACTGGACGGAGAACATTTTCCTCAAACAATGACTTTCCAGTAGCATAATCCGTTCCTACAATATTACCTCTTGGCGAATACTCACAAATAGTGTATTGCCTCCAAGCATTATTACAAGTAACATAAGCACATCCGACCTGCGAAGTAGCTTTCCAAACGACTTGCGTGAAATGGCCAGTAGCTGACGAATAACCTGGGTTGGAATAATCATAGTGCTCAATTTCATTGTACCATGCATTAACTGGTGCATTACCTCCAACGTAACCGGCAGCCAAGTTTTCTCCATATGGCCCGCGGGAGTGCACGAGCTGCACGTTGTCGCAGGAGAAGGTGGTGGCGGCGTAGTGGGCGGCGTAGGCGGCTAAGGTATCGTTCCAGGACAAGTCTTGGACTCCGTGGAGAGCACGGACTCGGTTGTGGGCGCCGAGGATCTCGTTGGCGAATGCGGTGTCGGTGGATGGGGTTGATAATTGGCTTGAGGATGATGTTGCTGGGGCGGAAGAAGAAGAAGAGGAGGATGAGGAGGTAGTGGTTGGAGTGGTTGGTGGTGAGCTGGTTGATGAGGTAGTAGGTGATGTGGAAGTGGTTGGTGATGAGGTGGTTGAAGTTGATGATGGAACAGCTGAGCTGGTAGATGAAGTAGAAGTCTGTGCTGCTGACGAAGAGCTACTCGTCGAGGTAGTAGCAGTAGTAGGTACTGAGCTTGAGCTTGAGCTTGAGCTGGTGGTTGGTGTGGCTGGAGTCGACGTTGATGTTGATGTTGACGATGAAGAGGTAGATGAGGTTGTAGCAGCAGTGGTTGCGGCACCAGGTGGTGGCCCGTAAATTGTGGTTAACCCAGTTTTGGTGGTAGTTCCAGTGGTAACAGTGACCCAATTGGTGTGTGTGGTGTCGGCAGTAATGTAATTGGTGTAGATGACTGGAGCAGCTTCAGCAGCGGCTGCTAGTATAGCAGTAATGGTGGAAATGGACGATATTCTCATAATTGAAATTGTGTATACTTTTTGTTGACTAGGGGGTATTTTTCTATTAGCTTGAAAAGGATTGAATGAGAGTGATATTATTTCTATGCTGGTAAAACGAATGTGTGTTGGTGTATACAACTTTGGAATAGGATGATTTGGAAAATTTGATCAAGAATTAGAAGAAAAAAGGGATCAATTTCAATTGACTATTTATATACTCTGAAGTAATGGAACATTTACGCCTGGGTGACGTGACATAATATTGGAGAGAGAGAGAGAGAGAGAGAGAGAGAGAGAGAGTGTGTGTGTGTAACTGAAATTAATTTGTGTATTTTTAGAGTTTTGATCTTTGCATCGGTGTGAAAGCAAGTAGCCAGCTTCTTGATCTAAAATAGAAGCTTTGTCCTATTGTCTTCATCTTTGTCTTTGTACTTCTTCTGGAACTAACGTCACACACACACACAGTAATTGAAAATACTAGGTCTTTTTTTTTTCTTATTTTGGTTGTTGAGTTCGATTGGCGGAAGAGTTGATTATAGTTTGCAGTCAAAGTACGCTTTGAATTACGTGGTATTACACAAAGTTGGTGTATTATGTAATTATTGCTGGTTGCTTTAACTACTAACTGTTGTAGACTATGTTTGTGTAATGTTACTCTTTTGTATATTCGTTAGTGACAGAATTTTCTTTTGGAGCGTAGTTATATACAGGATTGCCTTCCTAAAGCAGACTCTTCAACCAGACAGTGGTTACCCACACTACCTACACTGTACAATACAGCAAGCATAGGATTAGTTGTCATCACGGGGGCTTAATGCTTTTCCAAGTTGATCTGGGCTAGTGAGACAGTGATTGGTTCCTGAAAAATACATTGTATGAAACAATGGTAGGAGAGTGCTGTAAGCAGGCGAAGTTTTTCGAAACGAAATTTGCAAGAATGGAACTTCGTTCACTCACTTGCGGAACGTTTTACTAACTTGAACCCGGATTTATGCCGACTCGGAAGAAGAACCATAACGCTATCTTTTTTTCCTTCCATTATCCGCACGTGTGTTCTATATTCTCATCTACACTACAGTTTCCCGTACAAGCGTCACGGCATCAAAAGTTGGGTCCAATCCAAAATAGAATGGTTATGAGCTTTCCTTGTTAGTTTGCTTTTGTCTACAAAGTTTCCCGATTTAGGTTTAGCAACAAGATTAAAGTAGAGGATAATAAATGTTCAAGACAAAGACACGCTAGTTGTAGAAAATTGTTGCGTGTTGTTTGTTATTGTTTTTTTTTTTTTTCTTTTTTTTTATTTTTCTTTTGTTATTAAAATCGTCGATTTTTTATTTACGAGTTTGTGGTATTTGTATTGTTGTAACTGTCTTTAATTTTGTTTTTTTTTTTTTTCTTTCTTTCTGTTCTTTGTGTTCTATTTGTCTTTGCAAGCCATGTAGTGCCATATTGGTTAAAACAACCAGAAGCAAGAATACTAAAATAGAGACACATTTCTAGAAATGCCGACTGACAGTAGAAGACTGCATGTTTTCAAAGTACGAGGGATGGATAGGGAGAAAGCGGAGTAGACTATATGCACAATAAAGTTTAAGTTTAGAGCCATCTGTGTATTTTAGTGTGGAGAATGCTGGAGATGTAAATTTCTACCTCAACTTTCACTTCATGTCAATGTACTTTATGGGACATTCGAATAAACAGCTCATACTTATTTCAGTACCTAGCATCTTGAGGCGCTCTTTTCTATAAGCCAAAAGTTGCCTGTAGAAGATACAAATTGGTTTCTCACGTCGGAAGAGTATTGCCTCCCCAGCAGTGCTGGTTTTAGACTCTTTTTGTTTTGACTTTTATAGTTGTACGTGGCTCATAACCAATGGTGTAACCACGAAGTAAAGTATATATATACTTTACACTAAAAAGTGGAGGCGGTATATTTTGTTGGATTTTTTTTCTTTTTTATTTTTTTTTTTGGCTTTCCGCATTTGTTCACCTGTAACCACAATTGACAGACACAAAAAGGGGAAGCAAGTACAAAGTAGGTTACTGTTGCGTGTCATATATGTGTATGTGTACTATTTCATACATAACCCACAGATCATCAAATATAACGTTGTTGATGTTGATGAGATAGTTCTACTTTTTTTGTGTGTTGTTTTCTTTCTTGCTCAATTGGGATGAGAAATGTACCAAAACGTCAAAATGCAAAGTTGATGTTGTTTATATCGCGTTTATCACAACATTGGCATATTGCAGATCGCATAAACGTGCTTCACTGGATGAGATACAGAACGTGCCCATTGCTTTCACTTCAAGAGGTTGGTCAGCTATCTGCAATTTCGGACCACAAAAAGGTTATTTCCTGTATGAACATAAAGCTAATTATTTGCCGGACATGCGACGTACTCTTCAAAAGGCTATCGGCAAAACATGTTGCAGTCGAACATTTTTCTCTAGTCTAGACTTAATGATCAAAGAATCTTTAAATCTAAACACAGGCCATCTTTAAAAAAGGGGTTTCTTCACTTATTTTGCGAGCACGTTTAACTTTTCCTATGTCTTCTGCGAGAGCGAAGTTCTCTAACACTTTACGGAGCTCTCAGTGACAACATTTTGGAGAAGCTCTGGTGGTCCCCGCAGAAGAATTGAACGCTGATTCTGTATCACTACTTACAGTCTAATGCTGCTACATGATTCTGTAATGTTTACACGATTTTAATATTCATTATAAGCCAATTATACTCCTTCCACAACATCGGGAAACTTGATCTTTCAGAATTTAGGTTACCCATGGAAAATTCAACAGCATTGAACGAAAAGATCAACCCGAAAGGAATATCCTGAAAGTAGACAGTACTCTATGAATCACCTGTACATCTAGTACCTTGTACATTCTTATCCAAAGTAGAGTATTTGCTGCCACTTTATGTCAGAAGTGTACCTCAATGAAGTTACCTCTTTTCATGTATACATCATACCACTAGGTGAATGATGAATACCTAAACCAAGAAGTATTCCTGATATAAGGTTCGAAATCATTGATTGCGCAAGCAACAAAGTTATTTGGTGAGCAGGCTCTTGCTTCATTTCAACTAACTGTTCCAAATTAATCCACAGAGACATATGGATCAACCTCTTCTGGGATAGCATAGAGTCAGAGTAACAGAAACTACAAGTAATTCATTATACACGCATTTAACAAACTTTTTATTACATCTATGAACAGTATTGCAACTATTGCAAATGTCAATTGAACATTCGTGGTTAAGGCAAAGAATTTTAACCTAGACGAGTAATATAATGGCTCTAGTATACAAACCGAAAGACTTCAATTCGGAGTTAAAAATCAAATTTAACTGCATTTCATAGCGAAAAACCACTTTTGAATACTAATCAAATCCCTTCATAGAATTTTTGATTAGCGCGAAATAAAAGAACGGTTCCCTGTTTGTCCAAATAAAACTCACTCATAAATTGCATGGGTGATTTCCTTTGAAAGAACAACTGTAGTTGTCATCGCTATATTGTGTCTAACAAAAGCACGCCAATTCAGGAACGTATGTATTTTCGAACTCCAAAAGATTTGCCAATGTTGAAGTTGTTGCAAGAAAAACTCTGACAAGAGAAAGGGGGAATTTTGCAGCACTATTTATACAAAAAAAAAAAATATATTGTTCTTGGAAAAAGAAATTCTACCCTTTAAGAAATGTAACACATACCCCCTCCCCCTCCCACACTGACTCCTCTTTTGTAGTTTGGTCTTCTCAGAGCAGTCAAATCAATAGACCGGTAGACTGAATAGAAAGATGGTAAACAAGATGTAAGCATATCTTGTGCTCACCTCAAACTACGTGGGCATAACCAATCTCACTTCAAAGATTTGAAGATGCTGGTTCCTGCATTCTTTATAAAGTGATTGTTCTTCTTGTGTTATCAAAGATAATCACAATTGCACATACTTCTACACTCGCATCTCCTCTGCAGTCTTTCAAAAGTCTCATGCATAAACATCATCTATGTATAAATCTATTCTCTCGATGCTACAAATGCAATAACTCTCGTTTCCCAGATACTCAAGCTGGCAGAAAACAAATCAGTCAAGAACCGTTCATCGTCTTCTGCAATTTCATAAGCCCAAACTCTCTTGAAATATGCATTGACATTGTGCTTCAATGCATCATCCAATACAATCTTTAAACTATTTGCAATTGTTATGACATTCCACGTATACTTTAAATCATTAAACAAAAAATGAAGGTCATCTATTTGGTCCGAAGTGAATGAGTTGGTACTGACATATGCCAATTGAGTCATTATCTGCTTGAACTTTTCGTGGAACTTGGACCCAAAGTCTGTGCCTGCACCAACAACGGCAACATCCTCACCACCTTTGATTGCATCTCCATCACGCAAATTCAGTAACAAATGATAAATACTCAACATAAACAACACTGCATCGCGACAAATTGTATCAAAAACATCCAAATGATCCAAGTTTTCAAGAAGTCCAGCTTCTTTCAAGTCACCTTTTCCCAACTGTGGCTGATATTGTTTTGGAATCAAAGGGTATTCAATCAAGGGTAACCTTTTGGGTATTTCAGGAGTAGTCTTTGAGTTGGAAAGCTTGAATAGTTTAAAGAACAATTTTGTCATTGGTGAATACGATAGCTAATAGGTTATGAAAATGATCTAGCAATGGGGGGTGAAGAATATATGATAGCAAAAATAAAAGTAGGTGGTGGGATATCAAACGGGAGTGGAAACGCTGGCTGACAAGTTTGACAACTTAAAGCATCGTATTGTAGTCCACTAGGATAATGGTGTCTTTTTTTTGTTATGCCAAATCACAGCTCTTCATCGAGGCACATTACTTGAAATAGAATAGTCAGTAAATCGAGCAAACTCTTTTTCAAAGGAATGTACTGATACACTAGCCAAGTAGTATCTCGTCCTTGTCTTGATCTCCTAGGAGCAGTCTGACTTCCAACCATGTTAACGCATGATGTTGAAAGCTCCTCCCTCTTCTGTCACTGATCTTTCTTTATTTTTGTAAACCACCATCAGCTTCTCTGTCCCTACCAAATTCCGCTACTCAACACCATCATCCTCATCACAAGTTCATGTTCTTTGACATGAATCTCCAAATTGTGCTATGTGTCAAATTGATATTACAAAGTTACTATATCACATGCGGGGAAGACCTGCATATAGCGGTCGGCAAACTCGTAAGATAGGGGCACAGTTTATATATATAAAAAGAAAAAAGAAATTCAATTGGGGGTGTTAAATATATATAACCGGTAATCATATATGAACAACAAGGGCTGTGGCAGTAGTAGAACCATGATTAGAGAGCAACTTGCATGAATCCCCCACTTCTCCATTAGGTTGAGACTGTGGACTTGTTATCTTGCGGGCTCTGTGGAGCAATGATGGTTGTCATTTCGCCAAGAGAGAGTTGCGCGCAAACACAGATACTCTTGTTGTCTTACTCTCTCTACACTTTCCTATCAAGCCCGTAATGTTTGCTCAACTTCCGCAGCTACTGTCATGAAGTATCATGAGTCAAACCATGTACAATACTATTGACTCTGAAGGCTTTAGCCGACTAGCAGGTGGTGCGTTACTGTCTAATCTCTTTTTTTTTCTTTTTTTTTTTTTTCTCATACACACTCTCTTTTGGGCCGTTTAGTTAGTTAGTTAGTTGGTTAGTTAGTTAATTAGTTAGTTAATTAGTAGTAAGTTATCCATAATGGTTGCTGCTGCGGGTTTTTTTGTTTATTCGTTCACTCGCTCGCTCGCTATCGCCCGCGCCTGTGAAACACTCCATACTTTTTTTTATTTATTTTTTTTTTCTCTTTTTCCTAAACGGTGCATAGTTTTATACGAGATCAATTTAATTTTCCACAAGTCGACATCGGATTAACCAGGTTCTTTCACTTTTCATTTCTCGAATAGCCCCGCCCCTTGCATTCACCTACTTTTACTTATCCATCTTTACAACTGGTCATGTTCAAAGGTTTGAGAAAAAAAGCATCCATCTTGTCGCTATATCCCACAACTTCAAATCAAAATGCACTGGATAACAACCCCAACTCCAGTAGCAACTATGACAGGATTTTGAAGCAGGTGCACGATTTTGAAACCGCCTTGAAGGCTATGGACTACCTCTTGGATGATCGTACGAATGAGGGGATAGCTTTGTTGAAAAGGGAAGCAAAATTGGCGTCACAGGATGATCTGCCTCGTGCTGTCTTTCCCTTGGCATTGGGAGTTATGGAGTTCATTGAGGCTACGCTAGGTTTTGAGCCTGAGGTTATGGCCAAAGCGCACAACACATTGTCTGAAGCTGAAACTGCCTCTCAAGCTAATTCTAAATACAACACTCGATACCACTTGGCAACATCCACAATTTACCCACCGGGAACTGAGTTTCAGGTAACTTTAGCAGAGTCAACTTTATTGAATGCATTGTTGATGTTGTTGAAGGAGAATAACGGTGTCGTTGACAGCGCAAAGGCGTTGTTTAAGCTACGAAAAGCATATCAGATCTTGGATTCCGTGCATAAGAAAATCCAAGAACTGGAGCCGCTTTTTAACAAAAACTTGGCGAAATTGAGAAGAAAGGCAACAATGGGAGCCGCTGGCAAGAGTAATGGTGTCTTTTTGAATAATAATAATAATCAATCAATTAGTACGGTTGACTTGCCTGGATTTGAGCCTGTGAACGGCTCGTCAAGCTCGTTGCCCGAGGATATCAGATTGATGAAAGATTTGGAAAGAATTTTCCAAATGAGAAAGGCCCGGATTGAAGGTTCGAACTTGGGTAACACCGAAACACTCAATTTGTTTGAAGACCTGAGTAGTTCAGTTGGTTTAGCAAAGCAAGCTTATGTCAAGCCATTGAATATAGAAAACAATGTCTCAGACGACGACGAGGTGTTTGAGGACGCATTGGATACCCTTGCAGTGAGTGACGTTCCAAGTTCGTATATCGAGTCAAGTGCTCAATCAATTGTTTCATCTGTTGATACCTCGCCTAGTTCCCAAGCAAACGTATCGGATACCTATGTCCATGTTTCCACAACTGATGAATTTATCCATTCAGGAGTGCAATTGTGCTTTGGAATTTTGCAGGTGGTCTTGTCATTGATCCCACCAGCTATTGGTGCAGTCTTGTCAATTGTTGGATTTAAAGGTAATAGGACTGTTGGTCTTCAATTACTATGGAGAACTGCAATTACTTCGAGAAATGTCCATGGTGAGTTGGCATTGTTGTTTTTGTTGGTATTTTATGATGGACCCGTGCAATTTGTCGACACTGGATTTCGATTACCCGAATCGAAAGGAAGTAGTAGTGTTATACTGTTGAGTAACAAGCTAACAGTACTGGATGAGGAATTGCAAAAGATTATGGACAATCCACCAATCTACACCAGCCAGTTGTTACGTTCAGCTCGTCAACACTTTCCACACAATGCATTGTGGATATTACAAGAGGGTAGAATGTTGGCGGCTGAAGGTGATTTGATTGGAGCTAGCACACTTATGCAGAATTTCACCGACGATCCAAATAACAAGATCCAAATGCAACAAATTGAGTCATTGTTGGTGTTTGATCGTGCTATTGTATATATCTACTTGCACGAATACGACAAAGCAGCGAGAGATTTGATCCACTTGATTGACATCAACTCCTGGTCAAAAGCTGTGTATTTATTCATGGCTGCCTCATGTTATCTTGAAAAGTACAGAATGATTAGAATGGGAGTTAGTAAGGGAGACGAACAAGAAGCTCAAAAGTATGCGGATTTGTTTTCCAAATATATGAAGCTCGCATTGAGCTATGTCCCGGGACAGGGCCACAATGCACAAAAGAAAGGAGGATTGGGTGGTAGTGGTAAGCAAATGCCGTTTGATAAGTTTTTGTTGCGTAAGAACAAACACATCGAAGCAAGAAAGAAACAGCATCCCGATCTCCAGCTTGCTGATTTGGTGGGTACTTCTTTGATTCATGAGTTGGTTTATTTCTGGAACGGATACAACCGAATGACTCAGGATCATTTCCAGATTGCTTTGAAGATGTTGGGGTACTCTGGAGCGCCAAACGCTGAGTTTTCTGCAAACACCAGTAACCACTCATTTGCAAAGATCAAAGAGACCGAAGACGAAGCAATGATTAGATACTTCCTCCAGTCCGTTTGCTTGAGGCAAATGGGCCAAGTACGTGAAGGTTCTCGTTTACTTCAACAGCATGTCTTGTCAAAGATTGTCATTTCTGACTCTCCGCAATTCAGATTCCACAAGATGACTTATAGTCCGTACTTATACCCAACTGCATTTTACGAAAACACGATGTTTACATGGGTAGAAGAAACGGGACCAAACTCAAACATGGACGTGAAGAGAGCAGCTGCTGATAGTAAGGCGTGGTTGAAAAAGGCAGAAATTGTAGGCGATGGTGATTACGAGTTGAGCAATAGAACCAGCATGCGTATAAAGGCTGCTGGAGATAGACTAGACCAGTTGGCAGGTATTTAGACGAAAAAGTATAACATCTATAGACTTTTCTTACACGCTTGTTTTGTTTACCTAGTTGAAGTAGGATTCAACCAATTTGTCAGCAACGTTGACTCTAAATAGGAGTGTGACGAGCCATGCAATAGCCAAAAGTGGTAAAATACCAGCTACGACAATCAATTGTAATACTCTGGCGGGATTTCGATCATTCAGTTTGACAACATTTGACGAGATGAATGGCAATGAGTTGAACCCGTAAAACGTCACGACAAAGTAGTACCCAATACTACCAAAATATAGCGAATTTCCCAAAATCAACGCTATTATTGATTTCTTCATTCGGATTATAGGTAATAGAACAAACTGGACAACATAGAGCAAACACCAAATGATTAAGAATGAATTGCAATGAATGTCAAAACAGAACCCCCATTCGATATAGTTGGCGCTGTACTTGTTTAACCCCACTTCCAAGTTGAATAACTTATTGGTTGCCAACCACGTCACCGTTGCAATTATGAAACCCGTGACATAGAAATCAACAACAACCATGTACAAAACCAATTTAAAGATGTCCAAAATGGTGGGCGAGTAAGCCAACCCCCATGCAATGGCACTCACAGATAGAAACCCCGTTACTAAAATAAGAAAAGACGGATCATCTCTTGTGTATGAAGTTTTCCCATCGGGATGTTGTTGCAGTTGCCGATAGTAATAATGTGAACGGTACATCTTTTTTGGATTAATGATTAGATGGAAAATCTCCCATATTGCCGTTTCAAAATCCAACGTGCTGGGCTTGAATAGTCTCTTGACCATTGTTTTCACATTTTTGAATTTGTTCTTGAACTTGAAAGACGTGGAGTTGTGCTGGAATGTTGGACGCGGGATATATAGCGATGAGGGGGTTGACGCAATTGACCCGGCTCGGACTGATCCATGTTTTGCAGAGGGGGACGATTGAGGAAATAGATCTTGCGTCGTATATGGCAAATTGAGTCGTTTCGTCATGGGCAATGGCTTCAATTTAATGATGGTTCTCCGTTGATTTGACTTTGGATTGTTTGTAGAAAATTTTATTCGTGGCGCGAATGTGCTTTTCAAAGGTGACACAAGAAGGGACCAAACCTGTACAGATGCAATATTACCCTAATAACACGAGCATCAGAGTAAATTACAATTGAGTTAGAACAGAGGTCTGTCAAATGGAGTAATAGAACTCTTCATGTAATTTGGAATGGTAGTGTTAGGAACGAGGAAGACACCGAGGAATGGCAATAGAATATGTGGAGGCTTCTTTTGGGGACTGAGAACCAAGAATCCGCGAAGATGTATCAAAGAAGATGGAAAAAAAGACTAGTTGTCGAAGTATAACTAAAAGTGTAGAGATTATCCTATAATAAAGATTTTTTGTAAATTTTAATACAGCACTGACTGAGTCAGCAAAAATCCACAACTTTTACTATTCCTTTTGAAATATTGTATTTGCGTCATCCCAAATTTGTCGAAGTACAAGTTCATTTTTACCAATTGAAACAGGAGCAGAATTAACTTGTTGGCAATGTCGTTTGATATACCCCAAAACCCCCATACTTGATTCGATACGCTTTCGGTGCACTTGACGAGATGCAAAACGTAATCGAATCATTGTATACTGCGACACGATTGTTTCGTTTTGAATTTTCCACTCATAATTCAAATCGAGCTGGCCACTATGTTCGTCTTGATATAGATTCTTTAGATCTAGTTGTTTTTGCTGTGTGCGGTTGAGTCTGGGAGTAGTGCTGATCTCCGTTGATTGAAGTGCAAGTTGCATCACTTCTTCAAAGTTGGGTTGACCATCTTTACTTTCAACCAGCTCAATTTCATATTGGGTGTCGTCCCCTTCCTGTTGTGTTGTGTCACTGAGACTGTCATCGTCACTTGCAAAATTGGTCATTTTTTCATAGAGACTTGGTTTGGGAAAGTTAGGTTGAGGTATAGAGTTCTCTAATTTTTTGAATGAGTTGTCTGTGGTCGAGTAGATGCTACTTGTTGATGTTGATGTGGTTGTTGTTGTTGTTATTGTTGGGCGCTTTGTATCATATTGATCATGAATCATGGTGAAGGGACTAATATCTTTAGAACGGGCAGGTGATTCATATGAGCTCCATCGTTTGTATTCAGGTCTATGAACAGACTGCTGTTTTGAATTGTCATGAGACGGCCGTGTGAGTGATCTTGTTAATGAGGACCTGTAGTTAACAGCCTGTTGGAGGAGCTCTTGTCTTGAGTGTTGTGCCTTTGATTCCCCTTTCGCAATTCGTAAATCATGCTGAATGGGAGCCTCTCTCGTAGGAGTTCTACCCCTCTCAATTATTTGACTATTGAGCACACGCATTCCACTTTGCACTGACACGAGTCTGACCTTCTCAATTTTCTTCCTCCCTTTTGAAGTTTATCTCGAAATCGTTGATCGATTAAGGGGTCCTTATCTTCACGTGACCTAATTTAAAGAAAATGTTATTGTTTTCTCTTATCGCGAATAAGATTTCGAGATTAGTGACATTAAAAGCTTCTCAAAGTAAAAAAAATAAAACCATACAAAAATTACACAGGTTCAAGACGAAGCAATTTGTTTTTCAAATTCTCTTCGGCACTCTTGACCAAAGTCTTTCTCCTCATGTTGACAAACTCAGCAAGATTGATAATGTCCTTCTTTTTTTCCAAAATAGTCTCCACTTTGTCAGGCTTATCAATAGCAATTATCTTCTCAAATACTTCCGATAAATCTTCAACCGTCTTGTTTAGGAAATCTTGATTGGTCTCAAATATCTCGGAAAAGTTCAGCTTGACCAAATAAAATGCAAAGCAGTACGTCCATTTCAAAGTCTTTCTACCATTCTGCAAGGCTCTCATTGCATCAGGGAGAAACTGTACATCGTTCCATGAAAGGTTGTGTTGACCCTTTTTCCTAACTTCCTCCATGTAGAGCTTTGTAACATCATCAATTTTCTGTAACGTCTTTAGATCACCCTTCATTGAAGATTCGTGAATGGCGTACCGCTTGTAAAAATGTAAATATCTTTCCAAAGTAGCTCGGCTCTTGTTTTTCCTTGCCGTGTCTTCCTTTGCATTGTCTGGGAACCGATTACACGAGTAATTGTTTGAGTGACTGCTCCAATCACCAAAACATATCCAACAAAATTCGTGCTTACACTTTCTGCACGTCATGTGATTGCAACCGCCATTCTTTTCAATAGACGTGTGACATTTGGGACAGGAATGCGTGTGGGCATCAAGCCAATTTGCTGTTTCAGAGTCGTCTTCACATTTCTTCACCCACGCCTTGACCAACCAGCAAGGACATGGGAGATGGTTTTCGTAGTTGCAATCAAAGCAAAATTCGTGGCGTTCAGCACATCCGACTATCGGAATTAGGGTCAAGTCAATGGATCCAGTGCCATCTTTAATGGATGATATATCGGCAATTTCGGTAAAGCTGGCGCAGTCAGTAGCAGGACACCATTTGAAGGTATTTCTTGTGTCAACCCACTCTCTAACCGCGGTTATAAGCATTGGATTCTCGCGAAGAGGTTTTTCGGCAACAATCAATGTCTTGTCAGCTTCAACGATAGCAATGATACGAGCAATGTCTTGAAACGGAATGGTATATTTACAACTTGGATCGATGCACGTTATCAAACGGCCATTGTTGATTTCGTTCATGATGTACTGATAATAGCACTGAATGCAGAATTGATGCTTGCACGTTAAGGAATAAACTTGGGTTGACTCGTAGGTGTCGCAACAAATAAAGCAAGTGAAATCTTCTACTGTCTCAAAAGTGTTGTTGGATTTGCACGGTAGACCGCATTGTTCCATAAAATTGTTTTTGTCGCCAAAGTATGCATCCAAAACCACATCCAGTTGCCATTTTTTCACGTACAACATAGTCAACAAGTCATTATCCGAACAACCTTCCAAATTAAAATTCTGTAACTTTTTTAACGAGTTAAGGAAATGAGTCTGGATAAAATTGTCCATGCTCCATGCATGGTATGCAGTTCCATTGTATCCGATACTCACTGAATCATCAATAGTCTTTGATTGTGGAGTCGTCAAAGACTTTTCTCCGTCGAAAAGTTCCCCATCATCTGATTCAAACGAAATATCTGATTCCTCTCCATACTCCTCTTCTTCGGCTCCATCAAGTTCCTCTTCATCCGAGTCTACGAACTCAAAATCGTCGTAGTCATCTGGCTGTATTTCATCTTCCTCGTCACTGGAGCTTATATCTCTCTTTGTCATGCTAAGTTGGGGGGGGTTTGTCTTGTGAAGGAGAAAAAGGGTTGCTGTTGTGATAAGGAAGTTACAAACAAAAACTGGAAAAGCGAGGAAGGAAAAATACAGAGGGAAGCCTTTGATTGAAAGAAGAAAGCAACTCGATCACGCCTCGTTGGGTGTTGCTACAATGGTGAGTAAACAAATAATAGTACAACCCACCAGTAGATTTAGATAGTCCATCTTGACCGTCTAATGGTGATCTCACAGCTATGTAATTCAGATGGCAAACGGTATGAAGCTAATGTCGCGACTTTAACGCGACAAAGAGTATTAGTGTCAACTTCTATATACAGGATCACGTATCACTATTTAAAGAGAAACTTTTCCTCTGTGAAAAATTTTACACACACTTTTCTTCTTCTTCTTCTTCTTCAACATCAGTAGTGTTAACTAAATGATTAACATTTTACATTCATAAGAGAATCTAGATTGCATGACTGGGGATTATCTTCAGTTTTGTATTTCTACAAAGATTATAAACCCAAGCTAGTCAGCTATATCAACGTCTAACAAACGTCCATTGTAGTTGACTCGTTTCATCTCTTTAAATTGATATGAACTTAATGCCCAATTCGATAGTGGTTTTACGCAAAATTGAATTCACTCTTGGACATTGTTCTACATATTATTGCTAATGGCGACTCTTTCAGAGTCTGCGTATTCGTAGTTGAAGGATATCGATGTGTGTGTGTGTGTGTGTGTGTGTGTGTGTGGGTGTGTTTCAAACTGACGCTGCTGCGATGTTCTTGCGACGGATTCAATCTGATTACGTAATAAGTTATATAATCTCTTTACGATGATTATTTTTTTTCCGTGACAAAACTCTTTTTCAACAAAGATCTCAAAGACAGGTAAAACCGCAGTCAACCCACTCATCTCATCAACTAACGCTATCCACTATGGCTCACAGATTGCTTGTAAATGTGATATTCACCGGTGCATCCGTTTTTGGTAGAGCATTCACGGAAGCATACAAACAGGCAGCTAAAGCTTCTGCTGCTGGAGCTGCTGCAGGACCAGCCAAAGCCGCTTCACAAGGAGGAATATCCACAGAGGAAGCAATGAAGATTTTGAATTTGGAAAAGAATGAGGTATCCTTAGACAAGCTAGAAGAGAAGTACAATTACTTGTTTGATGTCAACTCGAAGGAGAAAGGTAATTCATTTTACCTACAAAGTAAGGTGTATTATGCGATGGACACGTTGAAAAAGGAGCTAGAGTATTTGGAGAAGTTGAAGCAAAGCAAGGATGGGGAGACGTCGCATTCTGGATGATTTTGAATGTATACATAATGTAAATAGTGAAATATATTAAACGATATCGTATAACAAAACCAAATCCACAGAAATTTCATTTTTCTATGCGAAAGAGAGTAAAGAGTAAATTTCAACACACATTTAGAGTACACACTTTTCTCCAACAGCCATGGGTAATCAAGACGAAAAACAACTACTAGAAGATGCATCGACGTTGTTGATGTTTGCTAGTGCGGCTGCTCACCAACAATCTCCAACAGAGTCTGAAGCCTCGCCACCGCTACATCCAGCGCCTTTACCTTTACCACAACACGAGGGTTCCTCGCATATTGTTACCATTCCAACATCAAACCAACAACCGTCGACTCAGCAGCTTACTCAAGTACCGAAAAAGAGCTCGATTCGAAGTTTGATGAATGATGAGCCAGAGCCAGAGTTGGAGCCAGAGTTGGAACTGAAGGTGGAGCTGCAGCTGCAGCTGAAACTTCAAGGAGAGTTTGAGCCTATTGTGAATGTGGATCCTGAATCCCTTCCAAACCGGAAAACAGTTTCACCTCCTTCAAATTTGCCAAAACAAGGCACCTTTAAAAAAGTACATGAAAGAAGCCGATCTACTCCCGATGCGCAAAATTTCTTGAGTCCTGCTTATGAACGGGGGATAGATTTGAGAAAGGGCGAACGGGATGGCAATAATGCAGTCATTGCCGCAGCAGCATTGACAGCGGCAGCAGATATTCCATTTCCTTTAAAGCAAGAGAGATCGGCAAGTATTCCTCCCTTAGAATCGTATCAGGTAGACCCAGATTCTGGAATGATTGGATGCATATGCGGTATTGATGATGACGATGGATTTACAATACAGTGTGATATATGTTTCAGATGGCAACATTGTGTGTGTATGGGATACGAGAATGGGCAAGAGGTTCCAGAAGACGAATACAAATGTTATTTTTGTGACCAGCTTAAGTGGGGCAAATTTGATCCTGCAGTAGCTAGGGAAAAGACGTTGGCCAGATTGAAACCAGAACAGTTGGAGCAAGATGCAAGGGAGAAATCGAAGCTAGAGGAGAAACCTATTAAGGAATCGAAAGTGGATAATACCAAGAGGAAACTGCTGAGCGCAGGCAAAGGTGAAAAGAAGAGAAAGACTGAAGAGAAGGTGCCTGCAAAGGAAGAGGTGGAACTGGAGAAGCCGAAGGAGGCGAATGAAGATTTGCCCAATAAGGACAATGAGTTATTGGAGGAAGGTGTAGTTGCTGAACCATATCAGTCGGTATACTACCAACTACGAGACAACGATTACAAGAGGAATGGAGTAAAAACTTTTCTTACAAATTGTGGAACTGAGTTTTATGAGGAGTATACCGGCTTGGCAAAGGAAGACCAAGAGAAGGTTGGCATAAATGTGATGTCAGAGAGTGAATTCAAGGCACTCAAATTGAGTCGAATTATACGACCCAAGTTGGCCAAATATTTTCAAGATAACAATAGGTTGGAAAAGAAGAAGAATGTGAACAAGACCAGAGTTGAAGTCAAGCCGTATACGGACAATCTGAAACAAAAGTTCAATGGGATTTCCAAACTATCGTTGTTTATAAGTACCAGTGATGAATCTCTTGTGATACCGGAAGGAACGCCAATAATCGAATATTTAGGAGAAATCGATTTCTTCCATGATTATTGCATGGACAAGTATAATCAATATCTGCTTTGGGGGACTACTAGACCAAAAGTATTAAAGACACTGGTGCTAACAAAGGAACTCCAACCAGTTGATCTTGTCATTGATTCAAGGTTTGTTGGTGATGAAAGTCGTTTCATTAGAAAATCGTGCTGGTCATCATCCAATTGTGAGATACGTCCAGTTTACCTCCCCGACAGCAGCAGGTACAAGTTTCTTGTGGTAACTTCAAAGCCAATTGTATTGAAAGGGGAGAATGCAGATGAAGAGTTGCGGTTACCTTGGGAATGGGATCCAAACCATCCGATCTTGAAGTTGTATGAAAATAATAGCACGGAAAAGTTTGAAAATTTGCCCAGTGATGCAAAATCTGCATTGATTGCTTATGTTGACACCATTTTGCAATTTGTTGAATGTGGGTGCTCAACAAATTCGAATTACAATAATTGTGCCATTTTCAAGATCAAGAAAGCCACGAGCTATTTGATGAGATCAACAAGAAAGACTGCGGTTTTGAATAATACTGGTGCAAAGACCAAAGAGGAGTTGGTGTTGCCTCGTCCAAATCGACAATATATTAGCTGGGATGAACGGATGATTGAACGTGATAGACAATTGCAGGAAAAACTATTGTTTAAACTTGATCATGCGAGAAAGGCGAAATCAAATGAGGTTCCAAGAGTTAAACCTGATGTGTTGTTGAAAGTGCCATACAAGCAAAGGTTGTTAATGCGTGCTCGTCAAACTGCTGAGCCCAATCCTTCATGGAGCGAAGCAAACACAGCTGATGAGTGTGATAACGAGGATGGGGATGTAGAGGATCTTGCCGTTCCTATTATTCCTGAACTCGTAACCAGTATTGAGTTACAAGTTTGTCAAGAGTTGAACTTGAAGGAAGAGGTCTCTATTGACAATGCAAAGAAGGAGGTGGAACCATTGAGTAGGAAACAGCTGCAGGTTCAGATAAATAGACCCCATGAGCGTAGTAGATCTACGACGGAGGAGACGAAACCGGCAAAGAAGTTGTCGCTAGCGGAGTACATAAAGGCAAAGACATAGTGGTGTACAATCATTGGACGGTTACCGTTTAGCATTCTATTTGAAAAGTGTTTTGAAGTATAGATCAGAGGGGGTTTGAAAGGAAACATTGGGTGTAGGCTAATGGTGTGACAATACGGTGACGTCACCATTGCGACATTGTGTGTGTGTGTGTGTGTCACATACAAGAAGTGGTGCAAAAGAGAAGGAATCCTTGTATAAATGAAGCTTTAATTTTCCACATGTGTTTGATAAGTCTGTGGTTTTCAGTCAGTAAGTTGTACATCCAGTTATGCCATTTCTTGATTCTTTAGGGCTAGATGGTCTCGAAATAGCTGTACCTATTTTATAACATTTTTGATTACCTTTGCACCATCTTGAAGGCTTCTCAGCTTAGGTATCCACCATTCACTTAGCTGTATGATGGATACAAGAACAGAATTTACTACAATGAGGTACACTTTTGACATAAAGTGGCAGCAAATACTCTACTTTGGTTCAGAATGTACAAGGTACTAGATGTACAGGTGATTCATAGAGTCTTACAACCGTTATTTGCGTCAAGGTTCGAATTTCCAATTCAGCTGTTTTAGATCATCATATTGTTTATTTGTCCATGGAACGATGAAATAACTATTTCTTCTGTAATAAATGTCTTAAAAGTTGTTTTGTAAACATTTTAAAATTGTAGTTGTAAACTCGACTGTTCATTCATAAAATTGACTGAACCCGTCGCTATCAAAGACTAGAAAACCTTTATTCCTGACAAGAAGTCCCTAAGGAACTATTTTCCCTGTTTGTACGGTGCTTTAGATTCACAGAAATAGGAGAAGAATGTGTTTTTGCATTCTCTAGACCACCGTGGAGCAGTCTCAACTGAAACAACTTAATTGGAAGAGGTTGTTGATTATCAAATTCCAACTGATTTTAAATAAATTTAGACATCTTTGAATACTCTCTTTTCCAAAAAAAAAACAACCTCTTACGGTACGTTGTGTTGTCCAGGACTATCTAATTCATAGACTCAAGTACCCTCCTACAATATTCCAGTTAGTTCTCAATTACCCATATGCCGTTATATTATCAACTATTAACAAAACAAATTCAATACAAAAAAGATACAAAAATACAAAATGATGATGATATTATGATGCCCCAAAAAATGTTTACCCCCGGTGGTAATAAAAACAAACAAGAAAGATTGGAAAGGAATCATTAAATAAATGGACTCAACGGGTAAGGATATAATGAATAAATGGCCCCCCTATTATTCATTATACTTGTGTATGTGTGTGTGTGTGTGTTTTCTCCAATTGATTGTCCACTTATTGATATTACCGAAATGAAGTTGATGAAATAGTGTCAGTAGATGTTGTTAGTGAAGTTCGAGTATGCATGAAATTGAAAAGTAAAACTTGGTATATATTGATGTGTGTGTGCTTGTGTGTGTTTGTGTGTGTTTGTGCGTGATTTCTTCAAGTTCATCCTCTTCCAGTGTCTTCTGCCCCCCCCCATGAACAACTCTTACTTTCTCTCTGCTGCATGCATCAATTTCTCTGACTCCACATCATCTGAAACATTTCTTCCAGCGACATTTTCTTCCTCATAAACTACATCACCATTGTTTGCTTTTGAGTTTTCAAAGTCTTGTAATTTGATTTTAGCAAACAACTCCTCCTTCTCCTCCTTTGACAACTCTAGTTTCTTTTTACCCTTGATATGATACATTGGGTTCAATGAACGTAAGGTGATACCCTTCAAAAATGGTAAATGTCCATATTTCTCTTCGAAAAGCATCAACATCAATACAACAATAACAGCAAGCCAATACACATTGTAACCGATAACTGAACCATAAGTGGCCGAGTTTTGCCATCCCAATAAGGAATTAAACACATCCCAACCATTATCAGTCTCAGGATTACAACAATTGACATGCCATACTGATTTAGCAATGTCGTAAGTACCTGGACCAGACCCGTTTTCAGACGCATCACCACCAGTAGCTTGATTGAACTTGTAGGTCTCAAAGAACCAAATTCCTCTTGAAAACAATCCAGCAGCAATCAAATACAACACTCCAGTTGAACAAACCAAAAAGATCTGCATTGACAAATTTGATCCAAAGTAGTACAACAATACACCAACGGCAACACCGGCGATAATTCCCACAATAACAGGAATGGGGAAACTAGTGGCTGGTTTATTTAAACCCACACCACCAACAAAGACAACCGCCTCCAACCCTTCTCTCAAACAAGTGATGAATGGTAAAATGAACAATGCATAGCGTTTAAAGAAATTAGCCAATCGCAATCTTTCCATCAATGTTGGTTTTTCCCCACTTGAAGCTTTTGGAGACTTGACCAAAGCTTGCGCCAATTTGACTCTCCATTTTTCCTTCATCTTGTTGATTCTCAACATTGGAATCCCCATCAATGAAATCAACACAGTGGCAATGATACAAAATATCCCCTCCCATAAATCTTCCGATTTGGACCAAATGTCGTTACCTAGCCCGTAGAAGGCACCAATGAATGCACAACCAATGATCAAACATATGATCACCCCAGTTATCGCCCCTAGCCAAATCTGTTTTCGCAACTTTTTGTAAACTACTGGGTCATCGGTTGAGGAACCCAACCCTTGTTTCAAAAAGGCGAGAAGCACTGATACGACAATGACTGCTTCTAAGGATTCTCTGAATACGATGAAGAAGATCTGTACGTTGAAGACGTCCACCATTGTAGTAGTAGTAGTAGTGTAATCTTAGTCTGTTCCTGGTGATTGGAGTAGATGGATGGTTGCGAAAGACGTTCTCTTGAATATCTCTCCTGACAAGAAAAAAATTATTAAAGCTTAGTTTCTTGGTGAGAGTGCAGTACTATTTTGTTTTTTTTTTTTTTTTTTCTTGATTAGGTTTGACAAAGTATTCCACCGTTGTAGTTTTGAGTTTTGCAACCAAACGAGTAGTGGGAATGGTAGTTGTGTAGGTAAGACTGGGTGTGATGTGTGAGAACCTCTACTTTTAATTGCAGTCTGGATTAGGATTAGGTGAGTCTGAGTCAAAAACAAAGTGAAATAGTAAAGAAACAGTTTGAGCAATTTAAATTTATCTTCATTTGGGAAATTCACTGGTGTACTTATAATAATTACCCGCTTGAAATGTTACTACTACAGGGAGATACTACACTTGCAATTTTTCGGTATTGCATTGTTATGGGTTGATGGTTATGTGTTCTCTCTTTCAATAAAACACAATAGAAAGTAAGTTAGGGTTATTATATTTGTCTTTACGCTATTTTGTAACGACAGTTTGTGATTGGCTAAAAACGGGGACGAATTGGCCAATAGATTTATTGTTAGTGCTTGATAATGAGACGCATACGGTGCTAATGTCACATAATGCGACCCATTTAGCTACGAAAATAAAAAAAAAAAATAAAAATAAAAAGAAAAAAAAATTTTTTTTTTCTGTCGTGGTATTGCTGAATATTTTTATCAATTTCATCAAAAATTTTCCAAACAAATACGGCGAAGGAGCAAAAAAAAAAGAAAGATATTAATTTCTTAGAAAACCAATTGAAGTACAAAAGCGGTTACTTCATTTGGTGAAAGGGATGGTGTCATCTTTTTGAAAGAAGCAGGGAAGAGGGATGGGGGGAGATATGCTACCTACTAACATTTATGATGATTTGAGCTTACACTATTCGAATTACGAGATTGGAATGCGAATTCTAAATTAGATTGTGTGGTAAGGAAATTCGTAAAACGTTTGCTTTGGTAATAGATTGCATATGAAGACGACAAGGACAGTACATATCTTTAATTAAAGGCGAATGGAACCAAGTTAAACCAACTGTTTTACGTAACTAATGCATCATTTTAATTGGAGAAGCAAGAAGAAGACTACACAGTGTTTTGCTGATGGAAAAGATAATTGAAAATTCAACAAACAAAAAAAATAAAAAAATAATAAAAAACAAGAAACATACAATGTTGTGTTATTGTGTAAGTATTTGATGTGCCTTGAAACCGCACACACATACACATACACACACAACACATACACACACAACACATACACACACAACACATACACACAACACATACACACAACACATACACACAACACAAACACACACAACATACACTTTTCGTGTCTGTCTTCAACAATAGCAATAGAATGCTATTGAAAAGGAAAAAAAAAAAAAAGTTTATAACCCCTATGGTTAGTAATTGACTCTCGTATTAAGTAGGCTTACGTGAATAAGATCTTTGTTCCGAATATAACTATATAACTTCCTATGTAGATGATCAATTGGACAACCTCCAACACCACTTTCTTCAAATCCAATTTTACAAATTATGCACGAAGCCTTCAACTTGGATACTCTCTACAGGTCAATTTTTGTATCATCTTTTGATTGGCTCAAGTTAAGTGTCCTGCTGTTTTTTTTTTGTTTTTTTTTGTTCTTTTTTTTTTTTTTCTTGGCGGTATAAATTAATAAATAAAAATATGCACAGCCCATATGTTACACAACACCAAACTAGAACTTGCACATTTTCTTTTGCTTGGCGTTATACAAATTAATGTTATTCTTCATCCGTCTAATTCTTGGCATGGCACGTAATCAGATTGATCTATACCAATTTGACAAGTCGCGTGGTAAAGTAAGTACATACCTCCGAGATTCCTACCGAATCAAACTATACACACTTACTGCACATGTTTAATTTCCTACTCTTTCCGTTATTGTACACACTACACATCTAACTCCAATTGTAAGTCCATTGACACATCTTGCACTTGATCGCCTTCTGCATCGCCATCCTCAGCTTGATTCTCATTTCTTTCATGAGATGTCTCCGCCTCAGCACCATCTCCCACATCAACACTCAAGTTAACAGATTCATTTCCATCAGTTGCGTCAACAGGTATCTCTTCTTCTTGCCTGTCTCCACCTTCCAGCACAACTTTTTCTTGTTCAATAACTTTATAAAACACCTCTCCCAATTTACCTGCATTCTTCTTCAACCGCTGATATATGTCTTGGGAGACCAATTGCATCTTGACTAACGAGATCAATTTTAAAGTGTATACTGACAAATCCTTTTCCAAATCCCATATCTTGACTTGCTTCAATTGCTCCTTGTTGGCTCTAAGCAGACGTCTTCGTGTTTCACAACGGCGTCTTCTTTCCTCCTCATCTACGTCCTCGTCCACATCGACTTCCTCATTCTCCCCATCTTCTGCATCCTCATTCTCTTCCACCTGACCTACCTGTACTTGCTTCTCCACATAATCTTCATAATGCACCCCCTCTTCATCATCCCTATCCAACTCAATTCCAAGCAAATGCGCCAACTTCATCTCCTTGATCAAAAACATCTCCAACAACTCCATTTGCAAATCCCGCTTAATCATAATCACCGGCTTATTCAGTCGGAAAAAAAGTTTAAAATGCTTAAATTGATTATCGTCTTGAAACTTGACATAAAACAATCGAAACGAAATGACCAAATTAATGTATTGATTAATCAATTGACATTTAAACTCAACCAACTTGTCCAAATCTTCAACACTAGTATCTTCAGTAGCAGTATTCAAGTCTTTTAGTTCATCGATGTATCGGATCAAATTACTAACGACATCACCAACCATTTCAAACTCTAATTCAACATCAAATTGATGTTGGTCTTGTGGCGCTGTATCAATCATCTTTTCAAATTTCCATCCACTAATAATGAAAACTAACTCAATAACAGACACAAGGGCATTGGTGAATTTGGGCAATTGTAATATGAAATCATGTTTCCATTCATTGAGAACCACGTTTAGATCAAATTTATTCAAGATCCGATTATTGAATTGATATATTAAATCATCAATCTTGTCCAAATTGGCGATATTGACATAGTTTCCAACCAATATAATCTTTTGAACAAGTATGGAAACTTCACGACATAGCTTTATAACATGTTTTTGTCGATTGGTCCAAATCACGATATCACGATCCATATCGATTGAAGAATCAGCCAATTCTTCTCGCTCTTGAAGCTTTTGCTTCTCCGGGTCGTCGTTGTCGTTGTCGTCCTCCACTCTTTCTTCTTCCTCTTCTTGGCTATCCCTTAAATATACAGTGGTGTTCTCCACCAACGCATTGACAATCCTCTGCACTTCAAACTTAATAGACTCAGTCAATCCCCTCAGACTAAACAATTTCTCAAAAAAAGGTTGAAATTCATCAACCATACTAAACTCGTAAAAATATTGCAAAATCTCTTTAATTGCTAATTCATATTCTTCGACTTTATCCAATTTGATATAATAGTTGAAAATGCAATTGTGTTTGTCGTCAATCAAATCCTGCCAAATTCTAACGAATATCTTGAACCGATTGTTTGCTTTGAAACAAAAGCTTTGGAGTTTTGGAATATAGTCAATGAATTGCGTGATTATGGTAGATCTGATTTCCTCTTCTTCAGCTTTGGATGCTCCTGCCTGTTTTCCCTTTAGCTTCACTATCGAAGCTTTGATCAAACCATGAATGGTTTTGAGTAATGTGAGCTTTTGCACATCGTCAAGCTGCACCAACATCTTCACTTGATTCAAGTCAGAGTCTTTCTCTTTCTCCTCCTCCTCTACTTCCTCATCACCATCAACATCGCCGTCTTTAATTACTCTCAACTCTGCATTATCCGTCAACAAGTAATCCAAGAGTGATCGCAAATTTGGAGCATACACCAGAGTCATTAATTCCGATTCAAAGATTTTCTCCAATGGTGCATCCTTTTCCACAAGAAAGGACAACTCCTCAAGCATCACCTTTATCTTCAAAAGTTGTCTTGCATCATGATCATGCAAAACATAACTGTCCCTCTCAAAAATTGATTGGTTCTTTTCCATAACTTGTATCGCATTCTCATCAGTAGCCACTTGAACAAATCTAACAAAATCATGTTGTAACTTCAACTTTGTTGCAGTAAATGGGAAGGCCTTAATTACCTCGTGTTTATCTTTTGCATCAAGGAATCCCATCTTGACCATCTCTGTCAAAATCCCACAACAGTTGGTGCGCACATTTGTATCAATATCAACCTCACACATTAGAATAAATTGTGGTTTGAATTTGATGGAAAATTGAGTCAATCCATCCACAATATCTTGGTTCTTGTTCATTTTGTAAAGTTTCAACAAATCACGACTTATTTCGCTGCGTACTTGGTTAATGGGATCGGATAACAACCAACCAAAGTACTTCAAAAACTGTGATTGACAGAAATATGATGGATATGCACTCATGGTATCAATCAAGTATTTGACCACAATCAACCTAATCTGAGGATCAAAATCCTTATATCTTTGTGAGACAACAGTAGATGCAATGTCATCAAAATATCCGTTCAATGTATTCAATTGAGATTCATAGTTTGTAATTGTAGACCTGATTGTTTTGTACTTTGTTGATCTTTCATCATTCAATCTACCCAAGTGTTTTCTTGAGCGCAGAAGATTGGCAGTCACGGATTTCCCAATTTTGCTCAACGCCAACTGCATTGCCATGCTGATTTCGGTACTTGTATAACGCAATGCTCTAATTGCTGACCGTGTAAGACTTGTAACCCAAGTGAGCAAAAGTGCCATCAATTGAGACAGTTCCAGGGCGGCGTCGTAGTCATCCTCGTCGTAGTCAGCGTCGTTACTGCCCTGAGTATATGGTGGATACAAAAGCCCCTTTTCATGGCATATTTCAATTATATTTTGGAAAAATTGCAATACATTCTTTTTGAAAACTGGTACAAGTTTGAATGCAAATTTATGAGTTGACTGGTTGCCAAATGCCAATGTAATTTCTTCAACTGTAACCGCAGTGCTTGCCAAGTTGATCAAGTCGTGAGGTTGGAAAAGATGGAACGACCCACAACTTCTCAAGATTAAATTTATGACAAGTGTAATTGCAAGTGAGTGAGTGTTGTCCAGTACTGCCTCTTCTTCATATGTTTCGATCCATTCCTGGGCGAGATCAGTAACGTTAATTTCAGGACTTGACAATGCTTGGTACAAGTAGTTTTCCTCCCAATCGTCCTCCAATTGTGGTTGTTTCTTCTTACCCTTTCCGCATTGTTTTCTTTTCGATTTCTGTTGTTGTTGTTGTTGTTGTTGTTGTTGCTGGAGTTGGTCTCTAGATACAGTTTTCTGTCTTTTTGAGCTGGTTTGTTTACTGTTTGTTGTTTTCTTTCTCTTTGTAGAAGTTGAGTTTGTAGTGTGGTTTGGTGTGTTTTCAGATGAAGGGCTGTAAGCTTCAAGTTGATCCTCTTGTTCTTCATCACTAAACTCTTCATAGTGGACTGTTCTTCTGTTAGCACTCCTTGCCAGTCTTCTAGACGTGGTGGCAGTAGATGCAGCTGGCATAATGATCACCGCTTTCCTGTAAGTAGTAATGGGTGTTCGATTTGATGCCTCTTGGAATGTGGTTGTAAAAGAAGATAAAAACAAAAATCAACAATGCTAGACAAACACACGCGTCGCACATCAAAAATAAATTGTTGGTATCGTGTGCACGACCGTTTGGCAAAAGCCGTGGCTCATACTTTAATCAGAAAAAGACTGGAACAACAGCAATAACGTTAATAATAAGATTGATTCTGAAGGGTTAGTTACCAAGGAGATGTTAAGTAAAAATATTCACCGCAACTCTGAAATTTGGTTTATCCTGGTCCTTGTTTATCTGTGATTGACATTATCCTTTTTTTCTTATGGGATCTTCAATATTTGTTGCAGATTGTGATTGTTATTGTGTCGTAATTTTGTATTCTGCTTTACACCTTTGGGTGGTATTTAACTGGTATAATAAATGTGATATATATATATATATATATATATATATATATATATGATTATAGATTACTCTCTATTACTCTTTACACTAAATCAATCAGGGCTTTTGGCCCATTTGTATAGCTAATATTTGCTGCAAATCGCTTGTTTTTGTGTAACAAAATTCTAGCAATACAAAAAAGTAAGAAAAACCTGGAAATGATTTTATAACACAGTTGAAATGGATATCTTCAATAGAGGAATCTTTTGTTTTTGTTTTTTTTTTTTTTGCAAGAATACGTTTTGTGAAAAGTAAAGATGATCACTGAGATCCCAAAATGCGTTATGATGTTTAATCATTTTAATTTTCGTCTAATATATATATCCTGATAAGCTTAATTAAATAATTCAATTGACAATACCAATCGGTTCTTTTTAGTAGATAAAAAAAATAGTGATTGCTATTGAAAAATAAATCAAACTCTGCGTCAACGCATATATAGATTTAGCTTATTTTTGATCTTCTTTTGAGATGACTTGGATATGGTGTATTGAGGAATGAATGATGAAGAACGAACTACAAAGAGGACATTTGTTGTAGTTGAGAGACTTGGTAAAGAAATAAGTCGTGCATCTTATTCAAACAAAAGTTCAGTAGAGACTACCATTTGGGTTGGATATGTTGTTATACACGACCTTCTATATATTCTGTTATATACTGACGAACGTTATCAAAGCGTCTTCTTACAAGAAGGTTCAGTTATTGGACTATATGAATAACTGACCATACACAGCTCATAATCAGAAGTCGCAATTGTTGGTTTGCAGAGAGGTAGTGTATTTTGTTACAATTTTACAGCTGAGTGAAAAAAGAAGACGAAACTAACAAAAAAAAAAAAAACATCAACCTTTCACCCAAAACGTCAAAACCGAAACACTGCAAAATTTGGGTTTACAAATCAATCACTTCTAAAGCTGATTGGCAAATAAAATACACTCACTTTTTGGCCAGCTACATCATTCACAATGTCTAGTGTTGAACCAAGCACGCAAGAGGAGAATGGGTCCACCCCAGTGATAGACACTCAACAACCTTCAGAGAAGCAGCAGTCACAACAATCTCAACCTGACCAACACGGAGGAACCGAATCTGCCCAAGATTCTCAAGAGCAGAAACCAAACTTGGTTGAATATGATCAATTACAAAAAGAGTTTCAAGAAAAGTCACGCAAGTACCTCGTTGAACAGACACAACATGTTATTATCCCATCATTTGCCAAATGGTTTCACTTGAACAAGATTCATCCATTAGAAAAGAAATCGTTTCCTGATTTTTTCAGTGAAGATTCAATATACAAAACACCTCAATCCTACAAGTACATTCGAGATTTTATTATCAATACATTCAGATTGAATCCCAAGGAATATTTAACCATAACTGCTATTCGAAGAAATTTAGCTGGAGATGTGACAAACATTATCCGTATCCATCAGTTTTTGGAGAAATGGGGGTTGATCAACTATCAAATTGATCCCAAGACTAAATCTACAATCTTGGGGCCACAGTATACGGGACATTTTCAAATCACTTTGGATGCGCCTGATGGGTTGATTCCATATGTGCTGGAGGATACACAGGTAGTGAAAGGCAAGGGGGAAGCTACTACTCAAGAAGGGCAGAGTAGTGAGGCAAAGCAAGCAGCATCTACGTTGGAGCCAACCGTGAAGAAGGAACAAACACCTGTTGATACACCATTATCTTTGAATATGGAAATTAGAAGAGACATTTACTCCACAGGACCAACAAAATTTGGTTTCAAACCCCAAAACAAAGTTTCATATTCATGTAGTATTTGCGGCAAGGATGCAACTGAAGTCAGATACCACAATTTAAAACTCAAGTCATACTCCTACAACCCCAATTCAACCATAAACAATGCTAGCATATTATGTTCCATATGTTATGATCAAGGTTTATTCCCACTGAACTTTACATCATCTGATTTCGTTCAATTCAAACAATTGGCCGAGAATGAAGCTTGGACTGAACAGGAAATCTTGTTATTGTTGGAAGGTATTGAGATGTTTGGCACTTTTGAATCAACTAGCAACTTGATTACACTGGGAGCAAACATCAATATTAATGCCCAAAACCAATGGAATAAAATTGCTGAGCATGTGTCTACAAAGAGTAAAGAACAATGTTTGACAAAGTTTTTGCAATTACCTATTGAGGATAAATTCTTGCATAAGTTGATCTCAAATAACGCCCAATCAAAACAACAACCACAACCGACTCTTTCTAACTCTGGAGACAACGTCGACAAGGCCAACTTGGTTGAAGAAATTGCGCAAAGGTTGATCCAATCCAACCAAGGTCAAGATCTCATCAAATCAAACTCAACCGAATACATCTCCCAATCCAACGCTGAACAATTGGACTTGATTAATCAAATCATTGACTTGACGGTCGAAAAAGTCAATTTGAAACTAGGCAAAATCGACCAATTGCAAAACCAACTCGTGTCCATCACTAACCAATTGCAATTGGAGCGCAAACAGTTGCAATTGACAAGATGGGTCCAATTGAACAAAGTCAACAAGTTGAAGCTGGAAAACCCCGAGTTGAGCAATGTGTTGCTGGACTTGATGAAACCGGTCAAGATTAGCGATATAAATTCTGGTGCATCTGGAAATTTGGCAAGTAAAACTGGACGCGATGGAAATGAGCGTGGTGATGACAATGAGAACGCAATGGATGTGGATGGAAATGATGATGATACTACTGCTGCTACGTCGTCAATAGATGCTGATTCTGTGCCAGTGAGTATTTCAAAACCTAAAGAATATCAATTCTGGTCAGGCTAAAATAATTAAACCCACCTTAAACTTACTTTTACAAAATAAAAGACACCGTCGTGTATAATATACTGTACTATCAAATAAATAAACCAAATACACACAGATATATATATATATATATACATATATTGGAAACCACTACGTACATTATTCTTTTCACACATGAGGCGCGTCACCCGTTGAATGTATTGATACTCGACTGATCTCCGAGCCCAATTCAGGACCAAGCTGTTGCTCTTTGTGATGATGATGATGATGATGATTATGATGCTGTTGAGGTGGATACGGGTTTGATAATGGTGATGGAGATCGCGATGGCAAACCAGCGTCAGCTAATACGATATGTGGCGCTTGTGGAGAAACTGAGTTACCCGCGGCACTAACAGGACGGGGCATTGCGGGATACGCATTTCCAACTTGCGTGTTTTTTGGAGTTGGCGTAGAAACTTGTGAGGTAGGAACTGACGCAGTCGCAAGTGGGCCTCTAGGAACCGCGCTAGTGGTGGTATTGTGTCCGGGTCCATTACTCTGCGTGTACGCATGCGGTGGCATATGGTGCATCTGGTTCCCAGCTGGTGGTGTTACTGGAGGTGCTGGGATCCTGTCACCACGACGTTGTTGTTGTTGTTGTTGTTGTTGTTGTTGTTGTTGTTGCTTTTGGGGTGGCAAATTGGATACCCTCTTTAAGCTGGGAAAAGTTTCTTGCTTTCCGCCAACTGAGGGGCTAATTTGATTCCCTTCCAATGCATTCATGGCAGACAAGGTGTATTGATTCTTGCTTCCGGAATTCAAACCGGGATCGGATTCAGTGGGATTTGTTACATCACTCTTCAAATCGTCAAACTCTGTGCCATCGTGATCCTCTTCGTCAGATGCATCTGAATGAATGTGAATATCCGGTTGATGAAACATATGATTGTGAGGTGCTGACATCACATGGTTGTTTCGTTGATAGGTGTAGTTACTCGAAGAAGTGGAAATGCCATTTAACTGGTTCAAGGTTGTGGTAGTGGATGCAGATGATGATGCTGAAGGTGGTGCTGGTGGTGGTCGGTATTGATTATTGTTGGATATTGTACGGCTAAGATCAGTTGCACTTAACCCACGCCTGGAGGAAAGTACTGAACTAATTGACCGTGAAGAATCAAAGTTGCGGGAAAGCCCATACTTTTCACTGCCCAGTAGCTTGCGTGGTAAATTATGGTTACCATTGCCGTTGCGATTGATACTACCGATTCCTCCTCCATTGGTTATAGGGCATCCGTTATTAACATTTGATTTGGCCAAGTTGCCTTCAGGTGAAAGCAAAGCTGGTGACTTATTCTGTGCTTGACATTTCTTGTACAAGTCAATGAACTGCCTCCTGTAAGAGCTAGCAGCATCTTGACGGAAAACGCGAATGAGTCCATACTGATCAGTAGTTACAATGATATCACCCTCACCTACACCATCATCAAACCTTGCATGCTCTTTGCTGCCATTGTATTCTTCTCCAACGCCTCCACCGCCAGCAATAGCAACGGTTAATGCACACACACTCGGATCCATCTTACAAGCCTCACCACGTTTCTTCAAGTCAAAAATCAAATCATCTGATAAGCCGAGTAATGTTTTTGTAGACTCAGGAGCAAACACAGCCACATTGCATCGTGAATGGTGAGCATGGAAACATGCATAACTGTGATTCTCATTGGCAACAAAATCATGGCGCAAGTTCTCATCGTCACCTCCATCAAGTAATTTAGCAATCAACTTATTTGAGTGAAATAATTTGGAATACTTTTCATGTTTATGATGAAAATCACTAATTGTTTGCTTTCCATCGATAACAAACTCCTTCAAGGACTGTCTGATCTTGTTATTGATAATTTGGTTGTTGTTTTCCCACACGTAACAATAATGATCTTCTGAACCTGATACTATAAACTTGTGGTTTTCAGTTATTGACGCAGCAATAGAAGATGAATTGTTAGTCAACCCTTTAAACCTTGTGATCAACTTTCTTCTCAACGTGCTAACCATTCGCACTCGCGAATCATTGGTCGTTATCAATACATTCCATTTTTCCATGGATATACCTTCATTTGGCTTGGCCACATAATCCGGATTTGCAAACACTTCAACTCCGGTTATCTTATTGCCGCCTTTATCATGGAATGCATGCACAATCGATCTTTCCTTGATTTCTGCTCGATGAAGAATATGTAGTCCCTTGGTTTCCAAAAAGAATACAGATCCATTGAATCCACCAACAACACAACAAGTTCCGTCCGGTGTAAACGCCAACGCAGTGACTAATACCTCCTCACCCAAGTTTCTCCAATACGATACGGATGTCTCCAAAATGGACCACAATCGCACTTCATTATCCAACGATCCACTCAAGAAAAACCGGTCATCAAATGGGTGAAATTCGACAGCTGTAACAAAGTCTTGATGCTTAAAGGTTTGCAAGCAATTTGGTCGATCAACGTGCCATAATTTAGCAGTTTTATCCATGCTTCCAGTTATCAAGAAATTGTTCTTACTCCAAGCAAGTGAAAGAATACTACTGGTATGGCCACGTAGTTCTATTGGTGTTTTGTGGAAAACGGGTGCAGAATCAAACACTGCATCACGCTTGTTGCTTCTGATGGGACTAGTGTCACGCTCATTTTGATTGTATTCCAACCGGCCCAATGGCGACGATATAACTTTCCATATTCTTATCACAGCATCCCTTCCGGCCGCAGCAAGATACTTTCCATCTTTGCTAAATTTCATGACAAATATTTCTCTGCCGATACCACTACCTTCAAAATTAGTATCTGGGGACGATGCGCCTGCTGGATGATCATTGGCCAGCCGATGATGCGAATGCTCATGGTCGTGGCCGTGGTCATGGTCGCGGTCGTGGTCGTGGTCATTCTCTGCATCACTGCTTTCATTTGATTTCAAGCTTGAATTATTGGCATTGTAGTTTTCGACATTGAGTTCTTGTGCAAGGAATAAGTTGTTGATGATTTTAGGACTTTGTTTAGTATGACGCGATGTTCTAACGTATTTGGGAATCAAAAATGATTCGTACGTCAATCCGTTCCAAGGTGCGTCGTCTTGACTTATCGGGGCTAGTGCAATACCAGAGTCATGTACCACTTGATCTAGGTTTGGAAAGGGTACTTTTTCATCAACACTGTGATTCAATATTGTACTAGATCGTTTAGCACCATTGACTTTGACTCGATTCCTTACAGAAGGCGACCTGCCTAGTGACACTTCCAGTGACACATCAGAACCATACCCCAAGGTATTTGAATCATCATCCATATCTTCATCTTCATCGTCATTGTAAACAAACGACTCGTCATCGTCGACGTAAAAGTTTCTTCCTTCCGACAGGTCTCTCCTTCGACTAAGACTACTGCCACGAGTTGAGGTATTTTGCAACTTGTCTCCTCTTGACCGACTTCGGGAAATGTTTCTTCCCAAAGGCTTTATATATCCCAGTCTGGATGCTTTTGAGCTGTTAGTTGTGTTGCTGTTAGCGGTAGTAGATGCAGTAGCACTGGTGGAATTGTTCCCTCCCTTTCGTTTAACAAACAAGTTCAATAGATTACTCCTTTTGGATGAGTTGGACGTGGTTGAAGACGGCGACAGTGGTGCAGTTGAGTTTATGCCCATTGCAGTATGTGTGTGTGTGTGTGTGTGTGTGTGTGTGTGTGTGTTGGAATGTGTTCTGGTGTGCCGGCTACTGAGTTGCTAGAAAAGATGGGGTATAATTTGGTTGTAAAAATTTAGTGTCGTATATGTGCGGTACAATTGCTCTCTCTCTCTCTCTCCTTTTCTCTCCTTTTCTCTCTCTGACTAAACTAAACTTTTCTTTTTTTAATCGCCTTTATACGACAAACAATTTTACTACTCTTCTGTGTTGTTTGTTTTGAAGTGTTCTATATTTAAACACTCCTCCCTTTCCTGTGTTACTATTTTAAGATTACCCTCAGTTGGCCTTATCTCTCTCCTTCACGATGATGTTTAAACCAGTACAGAGAAATTATGGCTATGTTGGGTTATCGGATGTGAAAGGTTTGCTACAAACCATTCAAAAAAAAAAAAAAGTGTGACAGCAAATCTTTCACTATATATCCACATGCAGAAATTAGTCTACGGTGTATGTGGAAGTTTCGTATGTATAAGGAGCGATGCAGTTCCAAGAAAACTACTGCATTGATAGTAGCTCCAAATTTGCATTACATCCGACCCGTGTCTCTATTTTTTACTCTCTATTCAAAAGACAAGAGATGCCCTCACCGCTAACACTGACAATGGAAAACACGGAATGATAAAAGGAGTTCTAAAGAGCCAAGAACATATTACTTACAAAGAGTGAAGAAGTAAAAGAATAGGAAAACTACGGAACCATGGATTACAGGGTAAACTCCGAAACAAAACACAAAGTACACTTACGGAACAATACAAATTCGATAGAACAATTCGGATTTAACAATTGACGAGGAAAAAAAAAAAAAGAAAAAAGAAAAAAGAAAAACGAAGGAGGCTTTAACTCCGAACGGCACGTCCCAAAAGCCGACCGCCGAAATCTATGCGTATTATGTACTGAACAGTTGCATAATTATGATTGCAAACTTTTCATCAATCTTTGTTGCGTCCACTTGCTTTTGCAACAACAGCCTGTCGTCTTGCCATTTAAGTGTTTTCTTTGCTAAATAGCCCCTCCCTTTTCCCCCCTTTTTCTAGCTTTCTTTTGTTTTTTTTTTTTTTCTTGGTTTGCTATTCTGTCTTTCTCATAACCATCGCCATATACTGTGCAGAAAGTACGAGGCTAAAAATAACTCCTCTTCCCACATTAACACGAAGAGAGGCCCTTTAGTAGCGACCAGACAGTGCGGCTCTCTCAAATGCAGTTGGTTAGCCTCGAGATCCTTCACCAAAACTAGAGCTCTAAATTTAAAGTGAAACTTTAGTCGATATTTGGGTGTTGTGGGAGACGTATCATATGTGCCACTACTTCAAGTTCACTGAGTCGACGTCGTGTTTACGTTTAATACACGGTGCACTCACTTCTCAAGATCGTACGTCGCAAAGTATCAGATCCCCATCGACCCAAAATAAAGCGCTCACTACACGTAAATAGATAGAGAAATATGATGAAATTATACTACTTACACTCATTTCCTATCAAGGCATCAAGTCACAGAGTTACCTGCTGTGTTAACCACCATTGATCCAGTCTGTACTGTGGCCCCTCAAGTTGGCTTCTTCTTCTTTGACCACTCCAAACGCAAAATCAATGAATGGTAACCTTTACCATCCAACAAGTCCAACGCTTTTTGAGCAATTTCTTCAGTAGCAAAACTAACATAAGCAAATCCTCTACTTTCACCGGTTTCCCTATTTCTAACAATAACAACTCTTTCCAATGGTCCAAACCTAGCAAACAATTCATTCCTCAACATATCTTCGTCAACAAAACTGTTCAATTGCGACACCTTCAATGTGGTTGAATCATCTCTTGCTTCTCTAGATGGCAAGTTTCCATTTGCATCTGCTCTCAAGTGTCTTGGAACATATCTGCCTCCACCTGGAGTACCAGCACCAGCACCCGAACCATCTCCACCTATGCCTGCGTCTGTACCTTCTTGGCCTGGCTCTGGTGTGGTTCCAGATGGAGTGATTCCAGCGGCAGCACCCAAGGTATCCTTGAATGGACATTTAGAAGTATAATGATCACCACCACATACCCTACATTTAATACTCTGTATAGAGACAGCTTGTGCTCTTTCTTGTTGTTTGTCTTCTTCTTCCTTCTTTTCTGCTTGTTTCCATGATAAGCCCAATTTCAATTCAACTTTTTCTCCTAATTGTGTAGTACTTGTATCTGGTCCTGGTGGTTTATTCTTTTCTTTACCAAACTTACGCCAGTTTTTACGTTTGGCAATCAAAGGGTGGACTTTCTCTTGTACGACAACTTCCTTGATACGTTGAGTTACTTTGACTTTTTTGCCATCTTGATTGGTTCTGAATGTGATTACCGTCTTGGTGCCATCGGAGTTATTTATGATATCGGGTGGTGCGGAAAATTCATCTCCTGCATCGGCCCATGACTCTATTATTCCAGTTGACATCGTTGTAGTATAAATGTCTTTGACGTTTGATGGATGTGGGGAAAGTCTGCAGCCTTACGATGGTCCTCTTCTGGTCAGCCTTAAAAAAAAAAAAAAAAAAATTTTTTTCCCAAAAAGTTTGTTGCAATTTTCACCAAGACTGCATACAACAAGAAGTTGAGCCACAAGCGGATAGACCAAAACGATATCAGTGTGATCAGTATCAACTAAATTTCTTCAAGAAAGGGACATCCCATAATGTCTACTCACAGTTACGGGGTCCACGAATTGCAGAAAATTAAGATATGGAACTACAATCCTGAAAATAAACACACATACATCTACATTCATGGAGGTGCTTGGAGAGATCCCAACAACACCTATGAGGAATTAGCCCCTGTTGCCGAAACAACCCCAGGGGCCACATTTATCGGCATCAATTATCGATTGACTTCGCTGAAAGTGAAACATCCTGTGCATTTGGCAGATGTAACGAAAGCTATAGTCTACATTGTGACCAAATTCCAACTCCAAGAAATCCATTTGTTGGGCTACTCAGTTGGTGCTACAATGATACTTCAATTGTTACAGTTCAAGTACTATTTCAATGAATCATTCATGTACTATAAATTCTGGATCATGGACAAGGAAACTGCTGGTGAGTCCTATGATGATTCGGTGTTTCTTGAATTGAATGAGATAGAACAAAAGGAAGACTTGATAAACAAGCTTGACAAGTTGATCAAATTGGGCAAATTGACAATTTCATCCATCAAATTCCTCGATGGTATCTACGATTTGCCGAAATTACTTGACGAATACCCGCAATACGCATCTTGGGTGCGTCAAGCTTACCCCGGCCAAAAATTGATTCAACTCACTTCATTGTCGAATATGACTTATCAAACGACGCATGCATTGGCGCCGCTAACTTTCGATAAGTCGACATCAATGATTGATAAGGATGCCAAGTTGTACATTGTCCATTCGTTGCAGGATGAATTGTTGTCGTTGCATCAGACGCGGTTGTTTGAGGACTTCTTGAAGAATACGGTGGGCAAATCGTGTACTGTCTTGACTGGTGATTGGGGGAGACACGATGATATTTACGGCGACTACCGCAAGGAGATATTCTTGTATGGAGAGGAAACAAGCTGATATAGCGGTGGTGTGTATGTCATTAGATGTGTGGTGTTTAGTTACTTTGCTTGAATAATACAAGACGAGATAGAAAAACAATCAATAGATTTTCGCAACTTGATTGTGAAAGCCTCATTGACCATTTTCCTTAACATGTCCGCTTATATCATTCAAATGCACTTCAAATAACCTAGATGTAGATGCGGTTAGTACAACCTCAAATCTCCATTGAAAGAGCTTAACTTCGTTAGCTTATTCGGCTGAAATCTGGCACAAAGAACAAACAGACACGATACACCTTTTGAATAGAAGTGAGGTCGTTGGCAAAAGACCTGGCTCTCCTCGTTACCTCATAAAATCCTATCGCTTTACTGACTGATTCTAAAGAATAAAACATAACATCCTTGCTCTTTGAAAACAACAGATCCACGAAAACAAATCGTCTCCTTCTATACTGTCCTCACATCATTCTTGTTTATCCCACAATACAAAATACACACAAATCTGGTTAAAAATAAAAAATAAAAACGCACACTGAATCACACTCAAAGTGCCAAACAACACGATGAATCCACTAACGAAACAAAGAAAAGGGAAAAGATTACCTTAGAATCTGGTTGGTGACCTTTCTCTATTGTATGATCCTTGTCTGTCACCGTATCCACCTCTACCACCTCTGAATCCGTCTCTGTCTCCGTATCCACCTCTACCTCCTCTGAATCCGTCTCTGTCTCCGTATCCACCTCTACCTCCTCTGAATCCGTCTCTGTCTCCGTATCCACGATCAAATCCACCTCTTCCTCCTCTGAATCCACCGCCACCGTATCCACGATCAAATCCACCTCTTCCTCCTCTGAATCCACCGCCACCGTATCCACGATCAAATCCACCTCTTCCTCCTCTGAATCCACCGCCACCGTATCCACGATCAAATCCACCTCTTCCTCCTCTGAATCCACCGCCACCGTATCCACGATCAAATCCACCTCTTCCTCCTCTAAATCCTCCTCTGCCTCCTCTGAATCCTCCTCTTCTTGGTGGTGGCACATATGGCGAAGTATCTTCCTCGGCCCCAATTGTAACATCACCATAATTCGATTTATCCAACAACGGAATCGCCTTTTCCAAATCCTCACCCGTTTCAAACTCCAAGTTACCGACAGTTTCACCAGAGTCATACTCTCTGAAAACTTTGGCAAAAGTAGGCTCAGAGCCAGTCTTGTCTCTAACGAAATCTTTAACATCTTGCCATGCTGTGCCTTCTGGCAACCCAGTGAGCTTCAATCTGTACTTGCCTCGGTTATCCTCTCTTCTTTCCTTAGCAAACTCAACGAGTAATTGCTCACCTCTGAAATCAGCGCCAGCAAATTTGTCCAACGCCTTACCGGCATCTTCTTCATTTTCAAATGAAACAAAAGCGTACCCTTCCAAAAGACGCACGCCAGTGACCGGTGCTGCGGACGAGAAGAAGTCGGTGACAATGTCTTCGGTCACGTCGTCTCTGACGGGTCTGATGAATAACTGTTTAGTTGGGGCTTGATCCATGATTGGTTATTGAGTTGAAAAAGAGACGTGATGTGTGATGAGGAAAACTTTTCGTCTTCATCTTTCTCCATCTGGGAGAATGTTGTGACTTGCATTTGGTCTAGGGTGCACGCATTTCTCGAAGAACAAAGTTTTACGATTCTAAAGCCACAGTTGACTTCACACCAACCTTGGTCATCGGAATTCTGCCACAACAAGTTTTGAGCTATGTCTAGATCTCAATTATTAGTAAATTTATTAAAACAGGTAAACTATTAAACTTATACAAAAAATAATTAGACACAACGAAACAATGACAACTTAAAGCTCACGACACAATCTTCTTCAAAAACGATCTAAATCCCTTCTTCTTCTTCCCGTTCTCTTCTTGCTTCTTATCGGCTCTCGATTTCTTTACTGGTACATCGCTAGCGGTCTGTCTCTTTGGTTCCTTAGTTGATGATGTTGCTGATTTCGCCGATGTTTTATCTTTAGAAGTGGCACTGAGTATCTCATCTTCAGGAACTTCAACTTTTTCAATCGTGATTGGTCCGTCCACTTGAGCAGCCAATTCAGCCTCTTTTGTCAATCTCTCCTGCTCGGACTTTGTGGGCGTAATCTCTTCAAGTGTGACGTCGTGTCCTTCGGTAGCTTCAATAGCAGCGAGAATTTCTTGCTCATTACCTCTTGCAATGATAATTTCTTCCTCTTCATCCTCGTCATTTACAACGCCAGGTGCTGCTGGTCCACTAACTCTACTCTTTGATACGGCAGTAGCACCAGTAGCACCGCTGGCTACGCCATATGGAGCTTGGTCTTTGGCAACTGGAGAGGCGTTGACTTCCTTACCTTCTCCAGCATCCAAAGTGGAGCCTGTTACTGGTTTGATTTCAGGTTCAGATGCCAACGTTGATGGAGCAGTGGTTCCTGCGGCTGGTTCTTCTTGTCCTGCTTTTGGATCCAATGTCTTTGGAACTTCGTTACCTGTAGCAACAACTGGAGTAGTGGATGTGTATGGGTCAACAGACGTCGATTGCGTAGCATCTTTGGAGGTCGTGTAAGGGCCGTGACTATAATCTCCCCGAGCAACACCATCAGTATGTTGGTTTGATTCTGAAGCTAAAGCTGATCCTAATCCAGCACCACCAAGACCTCCCAAGACTCCGGCACCCAAGGCTTTTGCAGTTGAGTGATCACTCTTTTCTTGTTCTGGTTCTGCTTGTGCATCTTTAGAAGATGTGACAGCGTCATTTGTGCCAACAACACCAGGTGCAGTTACATCCTTGCTAGTTGGAGCTTCATATTCGTCACGGACTTCCTTGTTGATTTTGTCATTGTCGGCAGCTTCTTTCTTCAAAAGATCTGGAGTGACTTTGGTATTGTCGTTTAAGTACTCGTGGCCAGAAGTTTCGTTCCCAGTCTCAATGGCTGTTGGAATAGAAACATATTTAGCATCTTTGGAAGCAGTGTTGGAATCGGTACCTTGATCGATTTCAGTTGTATCCTTCTTTGGTTTAGCTTTGTATTGGACTCTCTTGACCTTTTTCAAGTTATCTCCTCCACTTGTTGATGGAACCGAGGATGATTCAGCTGCACTAGTGCCAGCTGCGGCTTCACTGTCAGCTCCAGCTCCAATTGCACCAGCTCCAATTGCACCAGCACCGACTCCGGCAGCGCCGGCAGCGGCAAGAACTGCGGCAATGTCTGCATCCGAATGCTCCTTGGCCGCAGTAGCACCTGTAGTACTAGAATACTCAGGTTGCTTTGATGTGCTGACATCTTTCGGTTCAGAAGACACGGCACCACCTGTAGCAGTTGAGTGGTTCTTAGACCCAGTAGAACCGGCAAGGCCAGCTCCAGTTCCTGCAGCGCCGGCAGCGGCAAGAACTGCAGCAATATCTGCATCTGAATGCTCCTTGCCCGCAGTAGCAGCATCAGCAGTCGTTGAGTCTTTGTGTTCTTCTGTTGCACTCAAATCCTTTGAGTCTGAAGGCACGGCATCACCTGCTGTACCAACTTCCTTAACATCCTTATTCAATGTTGTAGGATCGGTTGATTCGTATTGATCGAAAACAGCCAACTGTTCCTCGTCTTTAGGAATGTGAATACCTGGTTCTCCGGTTAAGCTTGTTTGATGTGGTTCTTCTTTGGGTAAAACTGTGGATTTATAGTCTGAGGATCCAGCTGGTGCTGCGGTGACATCTGTAGATGTGTCCTTATTGGTGATATCCTTTCTATCTAATGCACCTGTAGTAGATTGGTGATTGTGATTGGAAATCAAGCCAGATTCTGGAATCAACGCTCCAGGTATAGTCACCAACTCCTGTAAATCTTCAGAATCCAAGACATTGTTTTCATTTCCTTCAAAGTCTTTGGTGATCTTCTCATCTGGGTTAACCCTCCAAGTACCGTCTACGATGTACTTGTACAAGATTGGTTCCTTTTGGACTGGTAATGGCACTTGTAAAGTAAAGGAACCGTCAGCATGTTTGAAAAGAGGGGTAGATTTAGACCAATTGTCTATTGTTCCTGTGACAATAACCTCTTCTGGACCTTTGGGCCTACAATCGGACGTTAGTAATGAATTGTTCCTCATTTGTAATTTTTTGTTATTGTGCGTTTGTATTTGTTATCTCCGTCGAAAATGGCAGTCATCGAGCAGGGGCAGATGAACAAAAGCTTGCTTCCCTTACTTCACATCATCCTGCACAACTGAAATCACAATATGTAGTGAGTCAGTCGGTCAATTGATTATCCCCGAAGCTCAATGTCTTCAAAATATGTGGTCAGTTGATCGTGTGCCCATGCCCAACAACTGTCTTCAATCAAGGGAAAAAATTAAGGACAATTTGCATGACGACACCGACCAACTTACATAGTTGAAAAGAAAAAAAAAAAAAAAAAAAAAGGAAGCCACACCTATGGGAACAACACTTTCAGCAGAGTGCCATTGGTTTTCAATTGAGAAACAACAAAGATATGTTGATTGTGATTGTAAGGACATACCATTTGAATTCGTAGTGAGCTGACATTTTGTTACCTGTGTAAAAAAAATGAATTTGGAAAACGCAATTGCTGTTGCTGTTGCTGTAGTTGTTGTAGTTGTTGTTGTTGTTCGTTCAAAGAAGTTGCGTGTAATTTTATTAATGGAAAATTCTAAGGAAAGAAGAAGAAGTCTCTCTCTTTATATAAAGATGATTGATGAAAATAGAGTGATGACAGCAATTGAATGTAAGAAAAAAACAAAAGATTTGATAATTACACAAATCATTCAAAATAAAACATATTGCGTCACACAATGTTATATTTATAAACATTCACGAGGATTTAAATACACTCACACTCAAGTGATGCTTTAGGTCTCCCTCCACAATCTTAAACTTAAGTGAACATATCATCCTTGGTGGGCAGACACTAGTATTTACGTACCTATCTGGGGCCTGTGTGTTGCAGGAGGGTAAATTGAAACTGTGTTGTAAACAAATTCTTCAAAATTCCCCCGAATTTAGTCTCGAATTAATGCAAAAAAATCTTACACCAAATAACCTGTCCCGTACTGTATTTACCACTCTTATCGAAAATCAGCCTGTACAAAGCTAAGGAACCACCATTTTCAGTGCATTCTCAAGGGGTACAAGGACTCTAGAATAACCTCACTCTCAGGGTAGCGCCATGCCATTCCTTCACGAAATCGAGTAGTTTAACAACAGTTTCAGTCACAGGGATATGCTTATGAGATTAGTTACTTTAAGATATACTGAGCAGAATAAACAAGTTGTGGGTAACCTTCTCTACATCGTTGTGAGTCCTTCCTTTAACTACTTAGATTTTTGTTACTTTGTTTGATTAATCCCAATTAGGAAATACTGTCGACTAATCTGGAAAAAAAGAAAAAGCTTCTTTCTCAACACAAAAGAAGCGGCTCTCCCCACGCACAAAGTGTTAAATTAAATTTATTTTTCTATCGTCAAAACATTCATCTTTACTTACCCTAAACACTCTTACATCCGTGCTACCCCTTTTCAATTCTCAGTTCTCTAATCACTGGCATCCAACCCAGTATCGTCATAATCAATCTCTTCTCTCGAATCATCGTAAAATTGACGTCCCAACTGACTCTGATCATAAACAATTGTATTTGACTTGTTTAAATCACCAAAATAACTCAAGAGTATAGGCAACAACACCAATGCATGCACGGCTGATATAAGAATCAACAGGAACCACATTCTGAAATAGTACACTTCAAATATCCTTGATCTTGTGAATGCTAAAATCGATATACCAATCAATTTTGTAAAAGTTACACCACCAACAATGGACCCACCCACAGTAACAATGGAATTGAATGCCTTCAGATACCGGACCTTGGCATTCAACTCTTGCGTAGAGGCTGAAGTTGAAGAGTTGACACTGTTGTAATTGATAAAATGGTCGTAAATCGTATCTTCGTTCTCATCCTCAAATATGGATACTTTCGACACAGTGTATGCTCGAGTTAAATGAATAGTAAACTCAACCGCTAACCCACAACAAATGACCAAATTCACCAACGTCACCGCATTCAATGAAATATTCCATACTGCCAATACCCCACCTATATTTATCATGATGGAAGATATGGTGATGGTCATAACCGTACTTGATCTAATGGACCCCAACAATACAGTACACACAATCCAAATAATGGCAATTGCACCCACAACAAGACTAAATGTCAAACCAACAACGTTCAAATACTGCACAAAGAAAATATAAAATGGCGACCAGCTGAAAATATCCAACCCGGGAATCAATTGCCTAATTTCATCAACGATCCGTATCGAATTACGATAAGCAGCTATGAAATCATCTTGTGACCGTAGCGGAGTATGCGAAGTCCGGAAATAGCTAGCATCTATCTTACCTTCGGTTCTCGATATACTGTTTCCATATGGTGCTTTGCCCCCCATCGGACATGGGTCGCTGGGTTCTTGTATCCATTGGTTAAAGTAAAACATAAAATCGTTGCCCTCAGGGAACCCATTCATACTAGCATCATATGGTGGGTCATGGTTAGCAAAACATGTTTGACACTGACGGTCTGGATCGTGCGGTGCACAGAATTGGGGCAAAGTGGATGACGTTGCTTCTTCAAAAGCTGAAAGCGAGAACGAGAGAGACAGCTTTTTGAAACGGCAGCATTGATCCAAGTCTGGATTGAGCCATGTGAGGAAATCGTCCAACCAGTTGCTTGTTGGCTCAGCAATCATTGACTTCTTCAGTCTCTTAAACTCTTGCTCCAATATATTCGCCAAGGAAAACTCATCACACGTGGCAAACCGACCACAAATTTGCTGCTGTTGTACACGCTGTGTCACATCCAAATCCTTTACAACGAAAAACACCGGTGGCCCGGAGTTGAAATAGTCATAGACTGAGTTGAAGTAATCGACGAGGTATGAGTCTTTTGGAATTGCAATCCTTTGATCGAGTCCAAAATTGATTCCGGGGAACAAACTTAGGGAAATACCAAGCCAAAGCATGAAAAAAGTCAATATTTTGGGGCGGGTAGTTTTGCCCAATATAAAAGGGGCGTATTTTTTCTTAATCCAATGGGAAAAATCGTACTCGAGGTGCTTTTCCCCAACTTCTGAATCATCATCTTCTTCTTCTTCCTCCAACTGTACATGCGTTGACAATTTGATACATGGAATACAGTCGACTCTATTCTCTTCCAATCGTTTTTGGTCCAAGGCCAACAATGCAACAAAGCACGTCATTTGTAACACAAAGTTGATTGCAACTGCACCAGCACTATATATGGCAAAGTTCTTTACGGCGGGCATATCGACAAATGTAGCCAAGATAAACATTGAAATTTGTAAAATGGCACTAATGAAGCACGATGGCCCAATGTTTCTCATTGCAAAAGATATTCTCAATGTCAAATCCAAGCCAGGTTCATGTTCGGTTATCTTGTGGAGTTCATGGACAATGAGGAAAATGTTGTCAATTCCAATTGCCAACACGAGGAATGGAATCACTTCAGCAATGATCAAGGTTGATTTTAACCCCACCATGGAGAAAAGCCCTACTGATGAAGTGACCGAGAGTAAAATGATGATTATCCCACTCAAGCCCAACATGAATCTGGACTTCACTAACGATTTTAGTGATTTTGTAGGTAATTTCCCACCGAGTGCCAACGATGCGTATATAAACATTACCACGTATGAAATGACAATTATCCTGATATCGGTGTTTGACGATTGATTGAGTTCCTCAGTGAGTGAGACCTCCGTGCTGAAGGCGACATTCAAACCCAAGTTATTGTATTGCAATTGTCCTGCCCAAGCTTGGAATGAGTGTTCGTACGACACAATGTCATCAATCAATGTAGAATTTGAAGAGTTGTTTTCAACCAAAACAGTCACGGTAAATGCAGTAGCTTTTGAAATGTCGGAGTCATCAAACAATAATGCAGGTTTCAAAGGTTGCTGAAATGAGGGAAGACAGTTAACTGGCGAGTCGGCGCAGTTTTGCAATTTACGAGCCCAAGTTTCTTCACTCAATTGATCTATATCTCCATGAAAGTACTGTGTAAAAGACTCAATTGCACATGAATCTCCCAATGGTTTGAAGCAAATGTCAGAAAGACGGGTTTTAGGATTCAAGTTATCTAGTATCAGTTCCTGGAGGAACCACCATTTAATCGTATCCCAGTTAAAAATGGGCTCACCGTTGTTGGTGCTGACAATTACTTGCTCGATTCTAAACCATTCACCAAAGTTGGATTCAAAGTATTGTTGATTTATATAAGCTGGTTCATTGGGGCTGACCCAAAGGTTGATCGGATTCGTTTCAATATTGAGTTTCACCATACCAAGCGATAACAATACAAACACAACCACCGAAGTACCGATTGTGATACCGGGAAACGTTGAGCAAAACTTGGCCAATTTTTCAAAACCGTCTTGAACTTGTGAATTCAAGTTGTCGGAAAACCGACGCACAATAGGTTTGCGAACGGTTACATAATTCAAAGGACTGATAATCTCATCATTGTCTTCATCCTCATACGACCCACGTCTTCTGAACTCACGTTTGGCGTTTGCCAAGTAGATGTGATAGCCACCAAGTAACAAAATCAAGCATACTAAAACCATCCAAACGGAAAAAGTGAAGCATGGAACTACCCCAACTGTACATTTTTTGCTCAAGTTCTTGGCATGTGGGAGTTTTGGACACGATGATTGACAATCGGTGCAAGCACACTTGTACTCGTCGTCACTACAAGAATACATCTTGTCAGTTCTCAATTTCAATCCCTGTTTTTCTTGTTCTTTATCCAATCCATATTTGAAATTGATTTGATATGGCGAGCCACCAAGCAACGGTTTTTCATCTCCCAAGAATTTCAAAAACTGAGTGTAGTTTTTAGCTCCGCCACCAATCAAGTCCATTGCAAAGCCATTGGTGGCCAGAAATTTCACCTCTTTGCAAGAATCGAAAAATTGTTCAGCCAATTCTGGCGAAACGTATTGATTAATTTCAGTGACAATCTCCTTCCCTGTGTCTTTAGCTAGTTCAGTCTTTACAATTTCAACAAAAGTAGATTCGTTGGGTGAACAGCTAAACTGACAAAAGAAATCGTAGAAATTCTTGTAACACGCGGGGCACGATGAGATGATCGCATCGACTCGTTTCAAGTTTGATTCAAGTTCGTCAATTTGATCCGGTGAACAGCAAACGTATTCGAAATCCGTCCCACAAATTTTTTGCAACTTGTCTCGTGACTCCTTACTTGGTTTGGTTGCTGGAACAAAATTAGCGCACGGCAACTGTTTGCCAAAAATCGATTTCTTACCACAATTGTCGTATGTGTTGCAGTAGCCTGTCAAGTGGTTGAGACCAGCAAGTACAGATGTGAGATGTAGAAGTGCAATGCATATGCTTAGGAGATGATACATTGCTTGTGAAACATAAGGCAGTAATAGTGAAAAGAAATGGGGGAGGGGGAGGGGGCGGCAGTCAGCGGTGATCGGGCTTTTACCCTTTTTTACTTTTTTCTCTTGCTAGCCTCTGGTCTCTCTGTTCTCACTTTTTAGAAAACATCAGTGTCGTAAAAAACTGTTTTTGACACATTGTCATAAAACACACGTTTGTGACACTCCCGCCTTGGAGAATTTAAATTTTTCACAAAACATTTTGGTCTGTCATTTTCTATTGTAGAAGATCTTTCGCTCCAAAGGCGGGATCAAGAAAATTTTTTGCAATAATTTCCCAACTTTCATCCTTGCCCCCTTCCTTCCTAACTTTTCTTTTTCCACTTATCAGTAAAAGTGTGATCAGACAATGTTGATTGGTATTTCAGGGACCCTTAGTTCGGGAAAAACAGAAGTGGCGCGGTACTTGACTTTCCAAGGGTTCAAAGTATTGCATTATCAACCCCACGCACCGGAATTACCAAATGAACTCAATGTGTGCACGCCTGAATCAGAGGATATAAATTATGAAATGGAACAACTTGCGATAAAGCTGTATTCTAATATGGAGAATTTCAAGGTGTTCAAAACGTTGGACAGTTTGATGGAGTTTGTCACTGTCAATTGGAGAGATAATTATGTCATTTCTCATATTGAGGATATCAATGTCTTGAAAGCGTTGCAAAAGCGGCCATTTTTCCTTCATATATCAATTGATGCGCCATTGAGTGTGAGGTACAAGAGATATGCCAAGAAGAAGCAGACTTTGGATGAGTTCGTCAAACACAACGATGACATTTTGTTCAACCCGGAATCTCCTTTACTTGAAATTAATAATCAGGCACAGGTTAAGATTATTAACACGTCGACTTCCATCAAGGACTTGTTCATCAAATTGTCTGAATTAAACTTGCTTGATCCGTCGAGATTGCGGCCCAATTGGGATTCATACTTTATGCGACTTGCCGATTTGGCTGCTCTACGCTCAAATTGCATGAAGCGTAGAGTAGGATGTGTTATTGTTCGAGAAAATCGTGTTGTTGCCACGGGATACAATGGAACTCCAAGACATTTGACCAATTGTAACCAAGGCGGGTGTCCTCGTTGTAACAAGGGCCATGGAAGTGGTGCTTCCTTATCGACTTGTCTTTGTTTGCACGCTGAAGAAAATGCCTTGTTGGAAGCTGGCAGGGATCGGATTAGAGGTGAAAGTGTATTGTACTGCAACACATGCCCATGCTTGACTTGTTCTATAAAGATTGTCCAGAGTGGGATTCGAGAAGTTGTGTACGCCCAGAGTTACTCCATGGATAAGGATAGTCACCGTGTCATGAGTGAAGCAAACATTATAATACGACAATACCAACCACCAGTAGACGGAATATTCATATAGATTGATTAGGATAATTTTTTGCATATAGAGAAGGGATAGCATATTATGTTTCTTTATACACATAGTACCCAGGCTTGGTCTCGGCACTGATCTTGATAGATTCAATAATGTTTTCCCCAACGCTCAATGTAGCTTCAACTACATCACCATCAACAATTGGACCAACACCTTTAGGTGTTCCCGTCAAGATCAAGTCGCCCTTTTCCAAAGTCATAATGTTTGACATGTAACTCAAGATCTTGTGTATTGGGAATATCATCAAATCAGACCGATCCTTCTGTTTAACGTCGCCATTGATGGTCAATTTCAACTCCACATCATATGGATCAGGTATCTTTTCCTTTGGAATGAAACCTGACACTGGCAAAAAGGTATCAAATCCTTTCCCAATCGACCAAGGCAACCCCTTTTTCTTTGCTTCATCTTGCACATTTCTTGCAGTCATATCAATTGTCAATGCATATCCTTCAATACTATCGAGTGCATCCTGGGCCGAGAATGTATCTGGCAAATTCTTCAACTCACGATTCAAAGTGAATGCCAATTCAACTTCATGGTGGACAACCGTACCTTTTGGAATTAAAAATGGGCCTGCGTTTGGCTTCAACACGGCTGAAGAAGGTTTGAGGAAAAAGAATGGCTGTTGGGGTTTAGCACTGTTCAATTCCTTGATATGGGCAGCATAATTACGGCCGATACAGAGTATCTTTCTAGCGTTGTCGATATACTTCAATGACATACTGTTAGTGTGAGCTTGGAGATGTATAGCAGGAGGTTTTAATGTTTTCGTCGAGGAATGGTTTTCGGGGACTTCATAATTTTTCGGAGATCTTTCAACTCTTTATTGAGTGGAGGTGCAAAAAAAAAGAAAATTTTAAAATTTTCTTCCCCCACACCCGTGTGGCTTACTGCGTAGGCGACTACGGCGATTTACTGAAATGAGAGGATATACTAGAGCACCAGGACAAGTCAGCGTTTACCGCCAGCGTAGTGAGAAAACAGTGCGCTTGTGCGTCACGGGCGTCGTACGCGATGAATCTCGATGCTTTAATGGATCGGACCCATTTCCACACGACAGCTACCACACAAATCAGTTTTGAAAAATTTAAGCGCATCCATCTCTCTCCGTCGCTCAAATGGGTAGAAAGCGAAGCTGACTATACCATACCCGCCACACATGGCACGAGCAGCTTTAAAATTACTACGAATAGTACAGGCTCGAAAACATAGCACGTATTCACACCCAGCACCATTCTATCCCAAGTTCAACACACACGCTTTGCCATATGATCCTCAAGAGCCGAGAAACCTTCTTCCGTGCGAGCAAAACTACATTCAACCGCAACCAAAACTTAATGACAATATAATAGTGGCGATGTCTTCTGGAGTCGACTCTTCAGTGTGCGCCGCTCTATACTCCAAGTACCCGAATGTTAAAGGGATATACATGTCAAACTGGTCTCAAACTGCCACATGCACTGAGCGAGAGTGGAAAGATGTCAAACAAGTGTGCCATAAGTTGGGCATACCATGTGAACGAGTTAACTTTGAGTCCGACTATTGGAACAATGTTTTTGCTCCCATGGTTGAGAAATATCGTGCTGGTTTAACTCCAAACCCCGATGTCGGGTGTAACAAATATGTTAAATTTGGTAAATTGGCTCATTATTTGAATGACAAGTATGGCGATGGCTGGTGGTTAGTCACGGGCCACTATGCGCGTGTGATGCAAAATGCCGCTGGCGAGTACCATCTACTTCGCGGGTTGAGTACTCGTAAAGATCAGTCATATTATCTTTCCTCGATCCCGTCAAACATCCTCAGCAAAGTGATTCTTCCAATGGGCCACTATTTAAAATCTGAAACGAGGGAAATTGCCAAGCAATTTGATCTTCACGTAAAGAACAAACCGGATTCACAAGGACTTTGTTTTGTCAATCCCAACCAATCAAATTTCCGAGATTTTCTCAATGAGTATATCGAACCTAATCCCGGTGACATTGTGACTGAGGATGGCAAAGTATGGGGTCATCATCAGGGGCTATGGCATGCTACAATTGGGCAGAAATCAAGTGTGTCGATGCCCCAGGGTGATCCAAATTACAAGGGTGTATGGTTTGTTGCTGAAAAGAATATTGACAAGAATCAATTGATTATAGTTAGGGGCCATGATAATCCAAAGCTATACAAGTCAAGGGTTGTTGTTAGTGATATTGATTGGGTTTATGATGTAGCGAAAGTTATGGCACTTGATGCCAATGAGGTTGAATTTCAACAACACTCGTTGTCGACACCTACAAGAGTAAAACTGTGGAATTTGAACAGTGATAGTGTTGGAAAGTTGGAATTGGAGTTGGAGTTGGAGTTGATTGACAGTGTGAGGGCTTTAGCACCTGGACAAGCTGGGGTTCTTTACCATGGTAAGCAAGTTTTAGGCGGTGGGGTAATTTCAAAAACGGATACGTAGTGGACAGTTTACAATTTGTATATATATAAGTATGGAAGTTTCCATTTGTCACCTTGGCTTTCTTTGAGCAAAATGGATCCATTGAAGTGTGGGTAGTCTGAAGTTGAAAATGGTTGGAGTTCCCCTAACTACTTCGAGAAATGCATGTACCTGGCACAAAAAAAAAGTGAGACACGTTTTTGTCTTTAGATGGAGAAAGATGAAGACGAAAAGTTTTCCTCATCACACATCACGTCTCTTTTTCAACTCAATAACCAATCATGGATCAAGCCCCAACTAAACAGTTATTCATCAGACCCGTCAGAGACGACGTGACCGAAGACATTGTCACCGACTTCTTCTCGTCCGCAGCACCGGTCACTGGCGTGCGTCTTTTGGAAGGGTACGCTTTTGTTTCATTTGAAAATGAAGAAGATGCCGGTAAGGCGTTGGACAAATTTGCTGGCGCTGATTTCAGAGGTGAGCAATTACTCGTTGAGTTTGCTAAGGAAAGAAGAGAGGATAACCGAGGCAAGTACAGATTGAAGCTCACTGGGTTGCCAGAAGGCACAGCATGGCAAGATGTTAAAGATTTCGTTAGAGACAAGACTGGCTCTGAGCCTACTTTTGCCAAAGTTTTCAGAGAGTATGACTCTGGTGAAACTGTCGGTAACTTGGAGTTTGAAACGGGTGAGGATTTGGAAAAGGCGATTCCGTTGTTGGATAAATCGAATTATGGTGATGTTACAATTGGGGCCGAGGAAGATACTTCGCCATATGTGCCACCACCAAGAAGAGGAGGATTCAGAGGAGGCAGAGGAGGATTTAGAGGAGGAAGAGGTGGATTTGATCGTGGATACGGTGGCGGTGGATTCAGAGGAGGAAGAGGTGGATTTGATCGTGGATACGGTGGCGGTGGATTCAGAGGAGGAAGAGGTGGATTTGATCGTGGATACGGAGACAGAGACGGATTCAGAGGAGGTAGAGGTGGATACGGAGACAGAGACGGATTCAGAGGAGGTAGAGGTGGATACGGAGACAGAGACGGATTCAGAGGAGGTAGAGGTGGATACGGAGACAGAGACGGATTCAGAGGTGGTAGAGGTGGATACGGTGACAGACAAGGATCATACAATAGAGAAAGGTCACCAACCAGATTCTAAGGTAATCTTTTCCCTTTTCTTTGTTTCGTTAGTGGATTCATCGTGTTGTTTGGCACTTTGAGTGTGATTCAGTGTGCGTTTTTATTTTTTATTTTTAACCAGATTTGTGTGTATTTTGTATTGTGGGATAAACAAGAATGATGTGAGGACAGTATAGAAGGAGACGATTTGTTTTCGTGGATCTGTTGTTTTCAAAGAGCAAGGATGTTATGTTTTATTCTTTAGAATCAGTCAGTAAAGCGATAGGATTTTATGAGGTAACGAGGAGAGCCAGGTCTTTTGCCAACGACCTCACTTCTATTCAAAAGGTGTATCGTGTCTGTTTGTTCTTTGTGCCAGATTTCAGCCGAATAAGCTAACGAAGTTAAGCTCTTTCAATGGAGATTTGAGGTTGTACTAACCGCATCTACATCTAGGTTATTTGAAGTGCATTTGAATGATATAAGCGGACATGTTAAGGAAAATGGTCAATGAGGCTTTCACAATCAAGTTGCGAAAATCTATTGATTGTTTTTCTATCTCGTCTTGTATCATTCATAAACACATGCATCAACCAGAGTTAAGTCGAAATATAACAGGATAACAAATGTAGTATATTGTACATGGTATAAACCTAAAAACAAAGAAGAAAAAAAAACACACACTAATAAAGGAAAGTCATTGTTAAAGAAGATTTAGAATGGAAATACATCATAATTTGAAATAAAGAACAAAAATCAACTACCCACCGACAAAAAACAAACATCACATTTAGCAGCAACAAAGTGTAAAATTCACGACACAGCATCACACACACCCCACAAACTAACGAACTAAAGTTGAAAAAAACATTCACGACATCAAGTCATTTCCCCCGGGATATAAACAAACTAATTATAAAAAGCGTTGGGAATTTAGAAAGCGGTAATAGTGGGATACAACTTGTTTCCATCATAGATCGAGTCACTGTTCAATTCATCATCTTGCTTCGTCTCGTTCCCTTGCTGCTGTTGTTGCTGCTGCTGTTGGTCCTTGATTTGTTGCTTCAACACTTCGACAACATGGTGAATCAAAGCTCTGTGTCTTGCGACATCCTTGAGATTGTATCCATCCACAACCACAGCTTCTTCATCTTGCTCCACTTGCTTATGGTCTCCGCCATTCAAGTCCAACTTGTCAAACAAGGAATCAATTTCTTCGTCATCCTCAGAGTACTCATCAGAAGACACCTCACTAGAATCATCTTCATCATAGTCTTCTTCGTCTTCTTCATCCTCCTCCTTGTCCATCTTCTGACCTGCTTTTTGATAAATGGAAACACCATTAAACTCCAAGCCATTGACATGTGCTTGCTGCTGTCCATAAGACAAGTTGTAGCCCACAGGCCTGTTGATTTGTGGGTAAGATGACAAGTAACCAGTCGGGGCTGCTGACGACGCAGATGCAGCAGTGGTGCCACCTCCCATCAACACGTGGTCCTTGGATCCATGTGACGTTGATGATGTTGTTGTTTTGGTTGATGGCAATACTGGCAATGCAGGGTAAATGTGGGACGACGTACTGTGAGAATTGGTAGTGGCGTTACTGCTGCTGCTACTGCCAACTGATTGACTTCCATGAGAAGGAGCATGTGCATGGGTATGACTGTGAGTGTGATGTTGTTGTTGCTGTTGATATTGTGAAGACAAGTTATGATATTGCATGTCGATAGAGTTTGACAACGAGTTGAAAAACTTTTCAGCTTCGTATATGTTGCTGTTGTTTGCTGTGTGGGTATACGATGGATGTGAATGTTGATGTTGATGTTGCTGGTGTTGTTGGTGTTGTGACTGTTCTTGTTGTACACTGCCATGAGGTGTGTGGTGTAATTGGTCATCCAAATGGTTCAATCTGTTGAACATGTCAATATTGTATTCCGAATTTGGCTTCATTCTCTTTGCATCAGAGTACTGACCATGTCCTTGTTGTTGTTGCAGCTGGTGCGTGTATCCACCATTGTTTCCATTTGGATGAACTTGTTGGAAATTGAAGTCATTCAATATACTATTCACAACATACATGTTGTGTTGTGAGTTATTTTCAAATCTTCTCTTTCTTGATTCTTCATCGTATCCATTAGTTGCAGTACCAGCACCCATGGCAGTGGCATAATAAGGTAAATCACCGTTTGCTTTATTCAACTTCAACTGTTGTTTAGCTTCTCTTTGCTGTTGCTTCAACAATTGTCTCTGAGCCTTCTTCAACTTCTTTGGGTGATCATCGGCATGAATCTTGGAATGCTTCTTCAAATCTTGTGGTCTCTTGAATGATTTAGGACACAAGTCACAATGGAACGGTTTCAATGGGACATGAACACGTAAATGAGAAGTAATGTGGTCTCTCTTAACGGTGGTAGTTCCACATTTTTCCCAATAACAAGTCAAGCTCAAGTTATTTGACGACTTTCTACCGACATGGTCATCACATAAATGGTCATACAATGCTTCAGGAGCATCAAATACGATACCACAGTCGCCCCATAAACATTTGAATGGACCACGTAAATCAGCCTCTGTAATCTTCTTGTAAGTCTTTTTGGTTGGTTTAGATGTTGAGTAAGCGTTGAAAGTAGAACCCATCTTTGCAGAATCATTGCTCAATTGTGATGATACTCCTGCTTGTAAAGTAGAACCTCCATTATTCAAATAAGTAGGGTGATAGTGGTGTTCAACAGTAGACAAGTCTTGGTAAGCGCCGATTGGATGGAATTGTTGAGCTGGATGTTGGTGCTGTTGTTGTTGCTGTTGCTGTTGCTGTTGTTGGTGGTAAAAAGCATGGCTGTTGTAAAGTGGGTTCAAACTTGGGTGCAATTGTGTTGGTTGATGAGGCATGACTGAAGTCATTGATAAACCACCGGAGGCAGTAGTTGTAGTGGAAGCAGTTGCAGGGGCAGTTGCAGGGGCAGGGGCAGCAGGGGCAGCAGGGGCAGCAGCAGTGGAGGTGGACACAGAAGCCGTACCATTTGCCAAAGCTGAGGAAATATGATTATTAGTAGATACTACTGGTACTGTAGCATTTACTTCTGCACTAGTAACATCCAATACAGCATCTGCGTGGACATTGGCACCTGAAATTGTAGTTGGTTGTTGTTGCTGTTGCCTACTCCTCTTTACATCAACATCCATTGGTGAGTTAGCCAAAGAGTGTGAAGTGAAGGAAGAATGAGGCGATCCGTTGACATGATTAGTTCTTGGTGAATGTGATGAAGTTATTGAAGAAGGAGATGTGACATTTTCCATATCCAAGTCTGCAGATGGTGACTTCTTAGTGGTGATGCTGTTTCCACGAGACAGTTGTTGGGATTGTTGCTGTTGCTGTTGTTGCTGTTGTTGTTGTTGAGGAGGAGTTTTATCTGATACTCCATTACTGCTGTTGTCGTTGATGATGTTATAGCTGTCTGCATTCAAGTATGATACAGGATGTACGTTGTAATTCATTATGTATGTAAATGTGTGTCTTGTAGTTTGTAGATATCACTGTTGTTATTGTTGATGTCGTTATAGAAAGTAAAAGAAAGTCTGATACTAAGTGAAACAGTGGAATAGCGCAAAAAAAAAAAAAAAGTGGAATGGTTATTATATATATATATATATATATATGCATTTAACGATATTCTTTGTTTGTGTTTCTCTTACTCTCTCTCTCTTTCTCTCTCTCTCATGAAATTTACTCTTTACTTTATTTTACTTTATTTTAGTCTTTATTGTTTTAACTACAACTTGCGTAGACTGGTTCACCTTCAACTGTGCCTACGCAGGATATTGCCATTGGTGTATTGTATCTGAGCTTAGTCTGTTAGTCCCTAATTAAGTAATTACACACGCGTAGGCACACGTGGACTCAATCCCCACTCTATCTCTCCCTTCCCCTGTAAGTCAAATATACTTCCAGTAGTGTACTACTGCTCAATGCCAAGAGAAAAAGAACAAAATAAAAAAAATATAAATCATTTGGTGTGAATTTCTTTTTTTCTTTTTTTCTTTTTTTTTTTTCTTGTCATTTCTAAAGACATGTAATTTTTCTTAGCACTCTCTTTAACAACAATCATTAGAATAGCTTAGTGGGCTGTGTTGTGCTAGAGCAAGGAATAGAAGCAGTGACCACCTCATCACTTTATTGGCTCGAATGTTTTCTTCCAGTTTAACTAGACTTGTATTTCAACAACATTGTCCCCCATTACCTTGAATTGCGCTCTCTCTCTCATTTTGTTTATCGCAAATTTAAAAATGATTGTGTGTGTGTGGGTGTGTGTGTCGGTCGTAATTCTTTCTGTTTGTAACGTGGTCCTTATTTTTTTTTGGTACATTATACACTACTTCATACACACCTTTACATCAATAGACAAGAAAAACTTTTGTAAAGGTGTGTTTTTATTTTTTTATCTTTATTTTTTATCTTTATGCAGGCTTTTAAGTTCCGCATAACGACATCCATTTTGGCATGTGTGAGTGTTTCACTGGAGTAGAGCAAAGGGTGCTTGAAATATAGACTGTACAAACCAAATATCTGTTCGACTTGACTACGTATGAGTATCGATTGTTGCGAGTCTGTTATCCAATAGTTGTCGCGGAAATTCTATTCCAAGCATACTTTAAACTTTTTCTGGAACTGCATCTCTCAGGCAGCACCCGAATGTAAGGTTTCTTAATTAAGACAATTTTGACAAATTGAAGATTTACTGTTTATGACAGACCATATTTCATGATTGAATTCCCGCCCACCCCCTATTCAGTCTCACTCACTTGGCCACACCTTTTATATAGTGACATCATTTTTTAGTCCAAACTCAATTTATTAATTTTTTGTATTCATACGGAGAAAAAGAGAGATAACTGACAGATTAGCGTCACTACAGTTTGTGTTTGTGCTGCAACTCGTGCAAACACTAAACTTTTTTCTCTGTTTCGCTTAACGCGGGGTGGAGTGGGGTGGGGTGGTATAGTGTGGTGTGCAAAACACGCCGCCGTTCTTTCTTTACCTCAACGCCAACTGAAACGTCTTCTTTCTGTCTCTTCATTCACGATTATATATGTCAACAACCCTTCTTTCTCCATCGTTCTCAAACTGCTGCTTCTGTTCCAAAATTTTGCTCCTTAGAGACAATAATGTTATCAAACACCATAATAATTTTCAAGCACCATTGGTCTGGCATTTTTGTTTTGTTTGGTCTTTTTTTCTTGGTGTTTCTTTTACCCTCTGTTTACCCTACCTTGCACTTAAGGTTATTCTCTTTTGAATTCATACAAATCTCACTCTCCTCTCTTTTTATCCCTTCCTTTATTTTCGAATTTTGCTTCGATTTGTTGAGTTTATTTTGCTCGGTGTCGAATCCTCAAAATCGTTTTGTGTTTTGACTACTTGCTTTCGATATTCTTGGCTTATCAATCTCCAATGTTGTTAATCTCTGTAAGCTGTAATGCAATGATTAGGGGAGGGAGGGGGTGAACAGATTTGTGAAGTATGCTGTCCGCGCTGATGTGACTGAGGTGGCTAATGCTTTTTGCACTTCGCTCTTTATCTCCTTCTTTAGATTGCCTGATTTGTTTGTGAAGTATGCTGCAACAATCAATGTGATTCTGCACGATTATGTCTTAATAAGGTGCCGCCTATACAGATACGAAGAAAAACAGCCCCTAGATTTCGCCGTATGACATCATATTCAGTTAAAATTGAAGGCTCACAGAAGTTCTTCACAAGAGATGCCCATGTATAGATACTAAATTAGAGTCCTTGTTCATCCTACCAAAACTATGCAAAGAATAAACAAATACACCTTTCCAAGGGCGCAAAATTTGTTCCACGTGTAATTTGCCTCTGACCTCAATGCTTCACCATTGTCATCATCAACAACACCGTCGTGATTATCTTTGTTGTCACCCACTTCTGACCAAGAGTGTTGTTTCTTCAGCTTAAACTTATTCTTTTCCTTTACCAACTCCATTTCAGCGGACAGTTCACGTTCTGCTTGAGCAATACCAACAACACCATCATAGCTGTACAACCAAACGCAAGAAGATCCATTTCCAGTAGTGCCAAATGTACCATTACCAATTCTGCAAATACTGTCCATCCGAACATCAACAACTGCTCGACTATTTCCCAACTGTAGGCCCGGATCAACACCTGCGTGTACACCAGCACAAGCACCTCCACCACCAACATTGTGCGACAACATTGAAAACTTCTTTTTCCTGGTCTTCCCAGCTCTGTTGGCCCAGCCTCCCCATCCATCATCATCATCCGACGAGTCATCATCGGAACTTGATTCCCACATGGTTGAGTGCCCATCGCCAATGGATTTTTCAAGGTAGACTCCAGCGTTGATTTGCCATCCGGATGAGGCACTCTCTCGCTCTAATTTGGTTCCTTGGATAGTTGCAAATAATGCGCTGTTGTTATTGTTGTTGTTGTTGTTGTTGTTGTTACCATTTTCGGTATTGTTGAAGCTCTTGAGTAAAATCGGAAGTGACGTTGATGAGTTGTGAGTTGTTGTTACCTTATCCAAGCCTTGTCCGTTGTTGTTGTTTATCATGGGTGACCCTGAGACGGCAGTTATGATGATTGGCAACGCCAATAGTATCCAGTTGATTGTGAGCTGATGCATTGGGGACATGGGACAGTTTTTGAAAGCCACAATCAACAGTGGCGAAATGAAAATTGATTTTGGTAATCTTTCTGTATGTGGGTACTTGTAAACTAGTGTTTACCTTCTTGGGTATGTCCGTGGGTTGAATAAATATGGTGGTATTTTTTTTTAGTATGCTGCAAAATTTGAAACGGTTTTGATTTCGTAGGAAAAGCTTTACACGCAAGACATCCAGTAAGCGTAAAATTATATACCTCCTTGACCGGCAAAATATCTTCTGAGGGTACGACTGAGTTAAGAACGGTGTATGAGCTACTTCGAATCCATGAACAAATTACTTCAGCTATTAGAGTTTATATTTCAAACTATTGTACGTACTTTAAAGTATGAAGTCACGTGGCCACTCACCACAGTGGTGAAGCCTCTTAGCAAATAAAGAGAGAAATGGCTGACAAAATCGAAAAAATGATATGATAAACTTAACTACACATATAACTAACACAGACTCCCCAGTACAGCTCATTTTCAGTGTCCACATATAGCTGCCATTTTATACACACACATTTATAGACTACGTCATGCTGGATTTACGCGAGTTAGGAACCGGGTCGCGGACACAGGTCATTGAGCCAACAAACAATGTCCTTCGGTTACGTCCTACTGAAGAGAGAGAAGAGCAACCACACTCACAGCAACATCGCAGCGAAGATGACGGTCCGACGTCCGTCCTACAAACCCTGAAGACGAAAACGAAGACAAAATCTAAACAAAAGAAACCACGAGTGCGGTGGACGCAAGATGTCGTTGATAACGAACACATGAATAAGAAAAAGACAAAGATATGTTGTATATTCCATCCGCAGCGGTCGTTTGATGAGGAAGAGGCGCATGATCACGAACATGATCATGGTGGACATGGGTGTCCTAGCTCCAGCTCAGATTCAAGTAGTGATGAGAGTGATGCTAGCGATGGCGAGAGTGGTGCTGGTGGTGCTGGTGGTGCTGGAGGAGGGAACGGCAAGAGCAAGAATGGTGGCGGTGGTGGTAATGTCAATGCGTACGAGTATCAACCCAAGTATGAGAACCGGTCGAAGTTGCCTTCTAATCCCAGTTAACGATGGAATTTCGATGCTTGGACAGGTGGATTATTTCTTTTGTTGGGCACGGGAATGGGTAATGGGGTCTCTACTTAAAATTAGCCAGAGCAATGTATGCACATTTCGGTCCGTTGAGAATGCAGGAGAACCTCACCGCCTTGGAGGGGGGGGGATGATATAGCAGCTAAAGTAACGTATAGAGAATAAATTAACGAGGGCTAATGTAGTTTGTTGATAGTTGACAAATATTAGGACTTTTACCGAGTTATAAAGGAAAACTACTATTAGAAAGGATAAATTATGTAGATTATATAAAAATGAAAATGGGGAATTGAAACGGATAAAGGGCTGTAAAACCAAACATCAACGAGTGAGCTGTAAAAAATGTGGGAAATGTCTGTGTTTGTAAATGAATGACTGGATCTATAAGCAAATGAATGTGAAATCGACTTTCATGTCGTACAAAAAGCAACGTGAATGAAATGAATGAATAAACAGGTAATGACAGGATGTTGGAGTACAAAAGTTAGCAGACTGCAGTGGGATGATGGAAGAGCTGCTGTGCCGCCGTTTTCATATCCAAGATTGGTCCCCACACACGGACACACACACACACACATAACGATGCTTTGATTAATCTGGATTCGCAATCTTCAAAGTAGCACCACCATTATGATCATTCACGTCATCTAGCGATTGACTAAACATAGGTTGGTGATTATAATGTTCATGGATTGGAAACATAATGATATCCCCATTCTCATCCGATGACTCTCCTTCAGCACCACCGTTACCATTGCCTCCTCCGCCAAAACCTCGCAACAACTTCTTCCTGGACAAGTTCCGGTTTATGCCTGAGCCGCCACTCGATCCGTAATCGTTATTGTAGTAGTAGTTGCTATTAGCGTTGGCTTTGTCCTTTTCAGCCTGGTTCGAGCCGGCAGCATTACCGCCCATAAATAGAGAAAATAGAGTCTTTGTGGAGTTATCTCGCTTCAATGATGAGAATGATGATTGTTTGCTATGACGGTATTCTGGAGGTGGGGGAGGGATAGGATAGCTGTTATTGTGTCCATGATGGTGATGATGTTGATTGTGGTGGGACTTGTTGTAAGCGACAACTTTTTCATGGGCTTCTGCGTCATCGTAGTCATCAAAGTCCAGTGAGTATCGATTCTCTTCGTCTGATGTGTCGCGGTCGCCTCCTGCACCTCCTGCTGCGCCGGAGCGTCTGCGGGAGCAGCAACAACAACAGTAGAGTATTGCGGAGACTATGCCGAGGACAACGACGCCCACTGCTGTGAATGTTCCTGCAACTTTACCAGCGTCTGAAAAGAATGCGTTCTTGTTTTCATTATTGGTGGCGGCGGCTGCAGATGATGACGAAGATGTAGTGTCGGGTGCAGTGGGTGAGGCTGTGGATGATGAAGGGTCAGCTTCATTTGGTGATGCTAATGAAGCGGTGGCGGCTGCACCTGCTGCGCCAAGAGAATCTGTGTTTGTTGATGGAGATACAGACAGGTCGTCTGTGGTGACAGTTGTGGTTTCTTCAACGTTGCTAGATTGAACCGATGTTGAATTTGCCGTTTGGGTGACATACATTGTGCTCACTTGCTGATGAGATTGTGTGCCGTTGACTGTAACCACGGAAAACACGGTTGACGCTTCAACTTGGGTTGATACTAGGACAACGGTGGATGAAACCACATGTGGTGAAGAAGAAGAAGATGATGATGATGACGTGCTTGTGCTTGAGCTCAGGGTTGTTGATGGTGATGGGGTCACGGTGTAGTATTCAGTCACCCTGACTACATCGTTTGACAGGTGGACTTCTGTGACTTGAGTTGTACGGGTAACCATTGTTGTTTGCTGTGATGTAGCAAGGGAGGACGAGCTGGAGGAGGAGGAGGTAGTTGGACTAGATTGGGTTGATGAAGACGAGCTAGTTTGAATAGAACTGCTTGAGGTTGAGCTAGATGAAGTAGTTGTTGTCGAACTAAACTTGCTGCTCGATGAAGAGCTACTTGTTGTTTCAGTTTCTGTGCCAGTTTCAGTTTTAGTTGCACTCGATGTACCACCCACAGTGGCACTAGGTTCACCAAAAACCACATATCCAAAATGATCCTCATCTCCACACTTTTCCTCGGGATATCCTGGACATGCGGTGTCGCAATTGGACAAATCCACTTGATCCTGAGGCACGTCGTTGCTGCAATAACAGTCAAATCGAGACAATATGGCAACGGCGAACCCCAGTTTTTGACATTGCGTCTGACAGTACCCGTTTGACATGTATTGGTTGGATACTGAGTTTGAGCCGAGGTTTTGGGGTGAGCAATAAGTTAGTGATAGTGAAAGACATGGTGTTGTAAGGAGTGACAATAGTAGGAAGAACGTAATTGGAAGATTTGTGGAAAACGAGGTCGACTTGCTGATATCGAGGATCATCAGGTGATGATGATGACGATGATGACGATGATGGTGTTGTTGTGGTGGTGGTTGTAAATTGTGGTCAAGGTTTTCCTCGGAATGCAGCAAGATGAGATGAAATTTCTCGAGGCCAAAGCAACTTTAGACCGAGACCCTGTTCCGTTAAAGATATATGATGAAGTCTGTAATTTTAAGATTGAACCGAGGGGGGGGGGGGTGTTGCTAGTGAGTGGATCTTGAGTGTGCTTTCACCACTCTGTTTCTGCTCTTCAACGAATTGAGGTTGTTCTATGGTGGTGGAAGGGAAAAAATGCAAAAAAAAAAAAAAAAATCAAGAGGAATACAAATATGACAAAAGGAAAAAAAAGAAGTAGCAGAGTGGGATGAGTTTATAGCTTTATTATTCCTCGTAAATAAAGTCAAATGCAAAGTGGTTTGTGGTTGTAGTAGTAGTTGTAGTAGTAGTAGTTGTTGTTGTTGTTGTTGTTTTTTTTTGCTATATGAAAATGTAAGAATCAATGAATTGTTTTTAATCCCTTGTTTTTGCCTAGTTTTCACTTATTGAGATTGTTATTGATTAAAAAAAAATGAGATTTGTTGTTTATGTAATTGTGCTGCTTATTGTACTACTTACATAATATTATGGTACCTTTGTGTAATTATTTATCTTTTATTTTTCTATTTTTCTATTTTTAATTCTTTCATTTAAAATTTTGGTTTTGTGTTCTTTGTTTATTGTTGTTTATTGTTGTTACTTTTGCTGCTTTTTTCCCTTTGCTTTCAAAATCTCTCTCTCTGTCTTCTCAGTAGCAACAACAACAACAACAACAACAACAACAACAACAACAACAACAAACCCTTTGATTGTGGAAAGCTTATAATTTTTTATTGTAACTGCATTAACAGTAACAATTAACAAAAAAAATATTATATAACCTAGTTTATTTTGCTATGAAATTCACTCTCAGTGGGTATTTCCGCTACTCGGATTTAACACAATTGTGGTGCTTTTCCTCAGTCAATACAACCTTATTTAGCAAAATTATGTATAACATACTCACCCCTACATACCACTAGCACATTTACATATTCGTCTTTTATTCCACAGCAACTCTTGTATACTAGACAAAGGATAAAAAAGGAAGGATAAGTCTTGCTCCTTTATCTTTCCACTTCGCTCTAACTCCTTCGGCTTGAAAGATTATTGTGTTTTTTGTGTCCAATGCGATATGTGGCGGGGGATCATCCTCCTTGTCTGTGCATAGAGTGTTGTGCGTATATGTTCATACGTTTCTTCCAACAATAAAATTTTTTTTTCCCCTTTCCCCTTCCCCCTTCGATTTAGGAATGGAAATATCCGCAAATGGAAATCTCCTTCATTGTACATTGATTATAGTCTGTTAGAGAAAAACGGAGTATATCTTGTTGGTATTAGTCAGCTATGGATTCAGTTGAACAACTTGGGGGAAGTCTCTTTTTCGAAAGAAGTAGTTTTATTCTCCTCAGACACACGTGCCCTGTGGAACGGGGTTGGGTGATTTAAGGTACGCAGATCTCTGCGATATGAAGAATACTAAACAAGAGTGATACGAGAATTCACTTTAATGCAAGAGCAGAGTAATGTAAGGTGGTGCAAGGAGTTTTTCTGTAGTATCCCTTTAGCTTGCGAGATCTTTCCTCCCCATACCCGTTTTTTCTCTTCTCTTATCTGCCGACTAGTCCGTTATTTTGAAACCATCAACAGAGAATGCAGTCTGAGTACAAGGGATAAATGATGAATGTATAATTAGCCACGAGAACGGTTAAGGTTTGTTGTCGTATTAGAAGGAGGGAGGAGAATGTACCGAGTGTGGCTTCATTTTCAATTATGTTGCCGTTTATGGCTTATTCCCCATAACATCCGTTGTGTAATCTAGTAGCCTACACTCCTTGTCTCATTTGCCTCACTCGTTGCTCCTTTGTCCACCAGTCGTAGTGGTATATTCTACATAAAAACAATGTCTCTTTGTTGATCGTTTTCGTTCTTAGGTGTGGCCATTTAAGAAGTTGCGCAGTGTACACAAAACATTCCACAATAAAAACATGTTATTATTTATCTTCTCTTGAATCTCATTAACATTCTCAAACCCTTCCGCTCCTCGAACATCCGAAACATCCACAGCGTATCTGTATATCTCAGAAACAGGGAAATGGGGCTTATATCTTTGGCAGTTTTGTATGTAAAATGAAATTAACTGAGCTACTTTATCAAATAATCAAGCAACTACTGCCTAGAGTAGTTACAATTCAGTCACCGTATATCGCCACTAAACCTCGATATATCGAGCTAAAGTTTAATCGCGGAGTTCCTGGGATTGCGCAAAAAGGAGGCATTTGTGTAAAGAGTAGTGCTATATAATATCCACAATCAAAAGCAAGAAGCGGTTTATTGATTATAACTTTAAATTTCACATTTCAATTTTTCTTTGTGGAGATTTTACTTTGTGTAGAGATAGACTAGGACATAGCTTATTGACCAATCTTTTCTCCAATTTTTTAAAGTTTGCTGCTCATTTCACTAGGCGATGTATTAGATCTTGCTTGTTAAAAAAATGAGCTAGAAACGACGGCACAAGGGGGGAAAGAATGGGAATAGACTAACTTGGGATTGAGGTAGTTGTTCATTTTGGGTTTTGTTCTGAAATGGAAGATTCGGAATTAATATGTATCACAAAACAAGACCACACTAGTTATTTCGTATTCTTGAGAGTGACTTTCTTGCTGCTCGTAACCGTAACCATTACCATATTTATAATCGTAGTTTTCTTCAATTGTTCACATTCCTTCCCGATATGGGCTACCAACAGTCAATCAGCAATGCCTTTTCCATCACAACTGATTTATTATAACTGACCTCCTGCGTATTGTGCACATGTACGATAAGTATTGCAAACGAAATTCGGGTGATGGTGGTGTATTTGTCTATCTCTGTTTATCTATTTTCTTTTTTTTGTGGCTTATTGTAAAAATGATGTAATTACTCAATTTGGAAGTAGCTTTGCCAATTGTAGAAAATGTGCAAATTACAGAAACAACACAACAGTTGTAACCTGGTGTAACCTGGTGTAAACAAAAGCCGATGCTGGTGTAGTCTGTCCAGAGTTAGATAGTTTGCAGGTTTGTAGATCAACAAGGGATGCACCCGTTGAGATACAACATCAGTCTTCCTACTAAAATTATTGTACAATGTAGTCTTAGGGATGTATGACATTCAGCAAACATATCTGAATTTCAAAAGCACCTTGGGTAATCACGGCCAAATTTTCAAATGCTTATCTTTGCGGAAACTCGAGGAAAGAATGCCAGCGCAAAGTCATATGAAAGACACATGAAATTCGGATGCTAATGTACTTTGTGTTCAACATTTTTCAGGAGTTATATATATCCGTAGACTATAAAAAAACTTATGCAATTGTTGCATGTAGCTTAAAAGTCTCGGAGCCTGGATAAGCACTAAGTTGCTCAAATGCGATATCAGCAACTGCAATGTTTGTAACATTTTTGTTCAACTTTTGCAACAAAATAAATGGAAATTTTACAAATCTCTTATAAATTCTATCCATAATATAACATACCGGTACCTTTCTATTTATCTCTCTATTTACAAGCTTCTAAATCTCTAATCATTTTTCTATACATTGCATTAGGTATAGGAACATTCTCATGATCCATCTCTTCAAGAAACTGATGTTTCAAATACGGCGACGCCACAATATCATATATCCGCGACCACGTCGTCAAATTGATCTCGACACCAGCATCATTGGCCAAATGCAAGTACTTGAGAGCCAACAGTAATGAATTGGCGCGGTTTCGGATCCGCGATTGTTGCCGCACAACGCCGAGCATGACGTTGATGGTTTGCGTGTCGATTGCAAAGCCGTCGCGGTTCATATGCACTATTAGTGCGCGGGCGAGGTAGGATTGGTTCTTGGTCACGCCAAAGTAGTGCATGAGATGGTTGTATGATGTGGTTGATCGGAATTGTTTCATGTTGGTGTTTGACAATCTGTGTGAGTCGAGGAGGATCTGGGGTATTAGTCCCGAGAGACATGAGGCGTTTTGGGAGTGGTGGGTGATGTGCGCCAAGTCGTGGATGTATTTGGTGAAGGTGGGGGGTGTTAGTGGTTGGGGCAAATTGGGGAGCGGTCCGTAATTGTGGGTGTGTTTAGTTGATGGATGGTATAGTTGTTGATGGGATGATTCTTGCGACAAGATGTGTTGTTTGTAGGTTTCATTGTGGATGTTTTTCAAATGGGGCGGTGTAATTTCGACCAAGTATCGCATCATCTTGTGGAATATTTGTCGGTTTTCAAAGTAGACTTGTAGTTGATCTTGAGCTTTTGTCGATTTGCGCTTGGCCCAATTGCGTGTGGCTTCTTCAACGTTGTATTTGATAGAGCTGTTGGCATTGGATATGACTTGGTCTTGTTGGGGTTGATCCACCTTGACTCCTTGTTGCTGTTGTTGTTGCTGTTGTTGCTGTTGTTGTTGCTGTTGTTGTTGCTGTTGTTGTTGTTGCTGTTGGTGGTGGTGATTATTGAACGTTTTCAAGTTAGGCATATCTAGTGGTTCGAGAAACTCTCGGAATAGTTGTTGATATGGTATACTTCTGTAGGTGATGGGATATGGAATCGAATGAGGATCATTGTTGAATATAATCGTACGTTTGCTTGCATTTGCAAATGATGATGATGATGAAATGGGTGTGGGTGCTGGTGTAATCTTGCTGACCGAGGCCGTACCGCTATTCGGTTGTGGTGGGTATGATATTCTCGGTCGTAGAGCATGGTCAGGGACAGATTTAGTTAGTCGAAGTATCGTTTCCTTCAATGCATTCATATCATTTCGATCTGTTGATTTGGAAGTAAAACCTGGCGATTTTCCGAATTTTTCATTATGCGTGCATAATATCAACCGAAGAGAAGAAGCCAAAAAAAAAAAAAAAAGATAAAAAAAAAAAATTGGGCCATCATTAATCATCATCCTCATCATTACCAAACATTAATCATCACTGCCTATTAGTGTCTTCTCCACATAACATTACACTTTCAAGTAGCAAGTCATGGCATCACCACAAAGAGAAGGGTTTTCGATCCCCACTTCGATATCACATGCCGCATCGGCGCAAATCACCAACAAGTCGCTTGGTGTCAAGTACAACTGTGCGCAGTGTGCCGCTTCTTTCTCGTTGGGAAAGAATGATGCTATTAGATGTAAAGAATGTGGGCATCGTGTTATCTATAAGGCTAGGACGAGAAGGATGGTGCAGTTTGAAGCTAGGTAGGTGAATGGAGAAGGACATGGAGCAGGACATGGAGAAGGACATGGAGAAGGACATGGAGATGGGACGGGAACCAGGAAATTTGCCACCATGCGTGTGTGAAAATTAGACAGGTTCCTTCATTTGATAACGTTGTATATCTATATATAAAGTTAACAGAAGTTGGTGAATTTTTGAAAAGTAATAAATACAAGTGATTGGTATTAGCTACGTAGATCAAGTAGAGGTACTATAGATGGCCTGCCATGAGCACACTGGAATGGTAATCGACATTGGCTCAAATTATCAACCAACTGTTGCATATCTTGCATTGATAGTACATCACCAAACATGATTGCCGATCGACAAGCTCGTGAGTTGATTATATGGATGATGAATTGGGGTAAATGATGCAAAATTTCAAACCAATCTGAGTTAGAATGGTGATGGAGTTGACTCTTGATGTTGTTTTGTAAATCATGACAATGTTGCATCATGATGCTTTTGCAAAATAAAGCCTCGTTGGCAAGGTTGATAAGTAGTTCCGGGAGGTTGGTAATTATCAAATCGTGAATTCGATTTTCATCTTCAAAGTGAAATAGTATACCCAACATTGCAAAAGTTTTTGAATATTGTTGCAATAATAGATATTCACTTGATGTAACTTGTATTCGTAATGGTTGGGAGAGCCGGAGGTTGCGAGGCATGTTTGATACAAACTCTTGAAACAACTTTTCGACTTGGACTCGTTCGTCAGCTGCGTGTTGGTCCAAAACGACAAGTTTATTGTTGATTAGTAAAAGAATAAACTTGTTGTCAATTTGTTTAATGATTCGATAAGTTGTGAGATGCATCTTGTCGAATTGAACATTTTCATGACTGGGTTGCAAACAGCAGGTATTGTGACATGTATAAAAAAGGTGATTAGATTTGTTTATAGTTGGTGTTGTTTCTTTGGAGGTGCTTGGTGGTTGTAAATGTGGCTTAACATGATTGGATTTCCCACAAAGAACCATGCCTTCAATTTCTCTATCGTTGGGGCTGCCCCATCGAACGTTTGTATTTAGGATGAATTTATCAGTTTTGCTTCTCTTGGGACTTGGCAGAAGTGTGAATTCACGCTCATTTGCCAAGAGTTTCGGCACACCGTCTTCGCCACCCGCACTGCCCGCACTGCCCACACTTGGTCCTCCCTGACCCATACGTACAAACTTTATGAAAATCCGCTTCAACACGTCGCAAATGACCAGCCACGAGTAGGAGTTTTCATTCACTTGTTTATCACAAGTGATTGATATCAAGAATGTTGGATGCTTGTGTATCATTTTGCGTCTTGGACTTGGATCTTGTTTACCAAAATCTTCAAATATGTCTTGAAATGTACAAACATCCGCTCGTGGTAGAGTCATGAGTTTGTTATTTATGAACACATACTGATGTGATTTGGAAGGTATTGTTTGTAAGCCAATGATACCATCCGCTTGATAATTTTGAAATGTAGCTTTAATTGGTTTGAAATCGACATTGATATCGAAGAAATCACGCATCAATTTGACATCTGTCAACGTACATGTTGTTAGAATTTTCTCAAATTTGGATTTTTGCAGGTTGTACAATTGAAAATCGACATGGACTTGTGGCTTTCTAAATAACGCTTTGAATAATGCCAACTTGACCTCATTTATGATTTTGTAAAGTGGACTCGATTTGAGTTGTGCTTGTCTCACTGGTAAGTTACTATAAATGTTTGACATGGAGTAAATTGTGCCGCATTTGCCCATAGGCTCCGGCTTGTAGTAACTCTTTGTTCCATCGGTATTGCTATTGTATAGTTGTGCAATGCAACTTTTTCCAGCAGTGAGTGTGATTTTGTACGGACATTGAAACTCGTTGGATTTGGAAATGACACTAATGTTGGACACTACTTCGAGGCCACCAAACATTCCCGTGGTGGAGCTTGCAAGCTTTTCCAACTCTTGAGGTGTATGTCCCACATCATCACTCTGGACAAATATTGCCACAGACTGCAAGTCCAATTTGATGGAGATTGCCGTTGCATTCAACTCGAGACATTTGTGTAAAATAGTTTCCACTATGGAGTCGATTGTATTAAAGTGGAGGTGGTACTTGATTTGACTGATTACTGAGTCGTCAAGTTTCCGCACTCTCATAACTTGTTCCTATGTCATTGTCACGGATTCTGGTCTGCTCTGGAAGGCTCTAGAATGGTTCACTATTTGATTACGACTTCTCAAGCCTGCACGGTAGCTAGAGTCAAGCGAGAAGGTCACGTGTAAAGTCCGAAAAAAAAAAAAAAACTGTGTTAAAAATGCGACAATTCAAAAAATACAATAATAATGTGTATATGTGTATATGTGTTGTAACAAAGGAAGGTCATTCGATGGAAATAAATCGAATATTCCACACACACACACACACACACACACATCTTTCTTACTGTAATTTAATATGCAGTATATACACAATATATACACACTAACACTAACACTAACACTAACACTATAATAGTTGCAGCCATATATATCCCTTTTATTGCTATTTTTCCATCTTTGCCGTGGAATGATTGTATATATAAATATCAATTGACATTTCCCTTTTCAAACTTTTGACATTTGATTCCTTCCTCTTCCTCTTTCTTTTTCCCATCACATCACATCACATCACATCACTGACCTCAATTGATTAAACATACATCCCTGCTAATATGTCTAAAGCTGTTGGTATTGATTTAGGTACTACTTACTCTTGTGTTGCTCATTTTGCAAACGACAGAGTTGAAATCATTGCAAACGACCAAGGTAACAGAACCACTCCAT
>NW_026261366.1:104822-119038 GCF_024610275.1 Lodderomyces theae | reverse complement strand
CCGTGCTAATGCGATAGTACAATATCTACCTTCTATTTTCCCAGTCGTGCAAAAGAATATCAATCGTAGTCACGTAAAACTCGGTACATGCATTTTCACATAGTATTCGTGCACAAAAATACTACTCTGATTAAGTAGCTGGACCTTAATCAACCTCACTTTCAGCCATCAATTTCTTCTCAACTCGATGATCCATCGCACCTCCGCTCTTTTTCTTATCCTCTTCCACCTCTTCACAACCAACAACACCCCACTTAATATTAGTAACTTCTTCCAACCGGTTCAAGATTTCACACATTGGAGTAAACAAGCCAAACTGCTTAAACTCACCATCGTACGAATGCAACATTCCCAAAACACCCAAACCGCTCGCATTCGAATCCAAATCTTGTAGTTTTGCAAGCACCCAACTTCCACTATCACCTCCACTAGCAAATGCCGAGTTGTGCTCTATTGAGTTGACTATAAATTCCGACGAGTGCATTGCTCCATCGAGCCAATAAACCAATTTAATTCCATTCAAATTACCGCGAGTGTACTTTGTTGTCGACCCGTATTTGAACACAGGTATGCCATTATAGTTGCTCAGCTCCTCTTGAGACGACGTGGATGATAGGTCGGAATCAACCTCGTCGATGTTTTCCTTGATTGTTCTTGGCTTGAATCGCTTAAAATTTAGTACTTTGCGGACATATAAATTATCCAATATGAGTGCAGGATCGTACTCGTTGAATTGTACATCGTCTCCCAAGTAATTATAAGAGCACTTCAAATGCTTATTGACTTTGATAATGGCCAAATCTGAAAGTTTGCGCTCAACGAGTCCACTGATCTCATTGGGAGTTTCCGACAAGTTAATCAAAGTACGTTCACCCCATATAATTTGTCCGAACCTGACCTGTGGTAAATTGCGCATTTCGTAATGTTCTGCAGAATGGTTTTCTTGCACCTTGACCTTCTTCAAAGGAAACATTTCCTCCAACTCATTCAATATTGCCCCATAAGCAACATGACTGTCGCTACTCTGACCAGCTTGTCTCTGATATTGCGCAGTTAAAGCCAGCTTATACAAAGATATCAATGCCGCTGATGGTGAAGCAATGTTGCAATAATGAGACGAGTCCTGGGGGTCCAAGCATACGTGACCACACGATATTGCAAACTTACTGGATGCATAGCTCTTGAGTTGCGGTTGCTTTGTGAGATCTATTTTTGGATACACGTAGCCACCCATGGTTCCAGAGACTCGGTTGGAGCTCTCGGTCGATATTGAAATGGATATGGGAGGTTCCAATGGGTCTGTAGGTACTCTAAATGGTAATTTGAATTTGTGGATAGGACTCAGCAGTAGCGGCTTGTGTCCTGTTGAGATTGATCTAGCTGGTGGCGTATTTTGAACTTTAGCGGAAGCAGGCTCTATTTGATTTCTCACTACAACAACGTGTATATCCTCATATACGTCATGGATACTCTGAGTTAGTTTGTAGTGCATGTCTTGTGGATCAGGATAACCGAAGTAGAGACACAATATACTCAAGCGCAAGGATACTCCCCTCATTATTGGCGCTATAAATGAGCCATTTTGTTCCAGAACGGAAGTGTTTGTTCGTGCAATTCTGTCCATTATACGGGCAATAGAATCTTGATTGGGAAAATGTCCAACACCGTCTGCCCCTATTGCAAAATTCTGTGGTTTGACAATAACATTATTATCGCTGGCATTATCACTGAACATTGAGGCAAAATCATTGAAATGTTTCACCAATAGTAGCCTCAACTTGATATAAACATCATTCTTTAGTAAATTGTCATAAAAATGGAGATAGTACTTGACTATCTTTCTCAAATTCAAATTATTACAAGTGCTGATATGTGAATCCTGTTTTTCTCTAATGCTGCTGTTGAACTCTTTGAAACAATCAATACAACTCACCACCGTTGTAGATATATTAACACTCGAGCTATTGTATTGCATCAAAATGTACGCTAGATCCTGACTCAACTTCTTGAGAGCATCACAAACACGGTCATGATAACTCCTCTCATCTCGATTATCGCTGTTTTCCAAATCGAGAACCTGCAAGGGCTGGCTATAGTTGTACTGGAAAGGCCGTTTTGCGGTGTTGGTGCTCTGATAAGACGATTGTTTTGTTGAAAAAGATTGCTTGCTGGAGAAAAGCGAGCTGCCTCCTCCTCCTTGTGTTGTCGAGTGCTTGCTGCTGGATGGTCCTATAGTTGTCGTGTCATTTGGGCTCATGATCAGTGGATTGAGATTCAACCCAGTATCGAAAAAGCCTGTTTCAGATGGGTTGTGCAGCAGCAGCAGCAGCAGCAGCAGCAGAGGTAGTACCAGCAGTGGCTGTTGGTTGGTTACCCCACCGAACATCGGTCTTAGTTCTCGCACCGAGTCGTACGACTCATGTGATATATTACTTTTGGTGGGCCGTAATGAGGATGATGTTCTAGATTTGGCGTCATCTTGACCCTGACCCCTCAGATTCTGCATATCTTGACTCAAGTCCGCATCATCATCAGCTTTATTTGCTCTGGAGAGGAATCTTCTCATTGTTTAATGTGGAAAGAAGAGTGGATGGGTATTGGCAATGTGATTACTGTTGAATTGCAGATATACGAGGCGAACTTTGTGAGATGAAATTTGAGTTGTAAAGGAAGCATTCATTTTTTTTTTTCTTGCAAGTTTAATTAAGACATCCACGTGACATAATCACCTGACCTCTCTCTTTTTTTTCTTTTTTTTTATTTCTCTCTCTCTGTAATATCTCTTGTGTCTCTGTAAAGGATGAAATCGGAACATGTACATCATTAGAGGTACACAAGTACATTAAGCGGAGAAAATGCAACACACGACTATAACTCCAGACAGACAGACTTTTTTATGCACTGCATTGTCTCTCTTCTCTCCCTTTCGAAGAAATTCTTCTATAACCCACATCAGTTCAAACGCATCTTCATAAGATCACATCATATCATATTCAATCTTACTTTGGCTTTGTACATAACTGCATGGAGTGAAATTTGTCAAACCACCAAAAGATTCCAACCGTTCACTGATAATCCTCTATTTTTTTTTTTTTCTTTCCCCTGTTCTCAGCACTGCAAAAAAAAAAAAAAAAGGCGACGACGGATATCTCATTCGACCCCACAAACTATTTTTTTTAGAGCCATTTTTCTTTATCACACATAGTTTCAGAGCTTGACTATCAGATTCAATCATGCCAGTGTATTCGATATCTCATGTTGAGAATGTCAGAGTTTGCGTGGTCATGGTCGGATTACCAGCTCGTGGTAAGTCCCTTATATCGCAGAAAATTGTTCGGTACTTGTCATGGTTGTCGATCAAGTCCAAGTGCTTTAATGTCGGAAACTATAGGCGCGAGGTGGCCAAGGAAACTGCCGTAAATGCCGAGTTTTTTGACCCAAAGAACGAAGAAGGCATGGCTTACAGAAAACAAGCCATAGACTTGGCCATAAAAGACATGATGAATTGGTTCGTCGAAGAAAATGGGGTCGTGGGGATTTTGGACGCTACAAACTCCACTCGCGAGAGGAGAGATAGGATTTTGAAGTTATGTCGTGAAAACTACATTGAGCCCATGTTTTTGGAGAGTTGGTGTGATGATAAGGAGCTCATATTGCAGAACATTATGGATGTAAAGACAACTTCTCCTGACTACGTTGCAAAACCTAACGAATTTGCTATGACAGATTTCCTCAAGAGGATTGAGTTTTACGAATCTGTGTATGAGTCGATGGATGCGACAACAGATTCGGAATTGACGTTTGTCAAGCTAGTGAATGTTAATTCCCAGATCATCTTGAATCGAATAGAGACCTACTTGGAAAGTCGTATTGTATATTACGTGATGAATTTACACATAAAACCCAGAAGCATCTGGTTGTCGAGACATGGTGAGTCAGAATTCAACCTAACTGGACAAATTGGTGGCGATGCCAATTTGTCAGAACGTGGATGGAGGTATGCTAAAAAGTTACCTGAACTTGTTCTCAAGTCATTGGGAGAAGAGCACAAGCACACGAACTTGACAGTGTGGACTTCAACTTTGAAGCGTACGCAACAAACCGCCTCGTTTTTGCCTTACAAGAAATTACAATGGAAAGCATTGGATGAACTAGATGCCGGTGAGTGTGATGGAATGACGTACGAGGAAATTGAAAAGGCATTTCCAGAAGATTTCAAAGCAAGAGACGACAACAAATATGAATACAGATATCGTGGTGGGGAATCTTATAGGGACATTGTCATACGATTGGAGCCCATTATTATGGAGTTGGAGCGTCAGGAGAACATCCTTATAATCACCCATCAAGCTGTATTGCGGTGCCTTTATGCATATTTCATGAATGTTCCGCAAGAGGAAAGTCCGTGGATGTCTATACCCTTGCACACCTTGATCAAGTTGGAGCCCAGAGCATACTCTACGTTAGTTTCGAGACTCAAAGCCGACATTCCAGCCGTCAGCACATACAAGGAAAAAGGAACGTCACAGTTGGGAGAGGCGAAATCCGGCGAAACCATTTTCAAAAGTAGAGATTTGTTACATAGCGGTGATGTGATTTAGAATATGAATATAGTCTACGTGAGATAATAGAGCTGTAATGAATTACATTGCAGATGATTCAATTTATTCATTTTCATTAGATAAACGTAAGTAGCTATACAGTATGTGGGTATTTCTTAACTTGATCCAATACTTTCTTCTCATACAATGCCGGATCTTTACTGAAGGCTTTCCAAGCTGGCTCTTGAGCTGGCGAATCGGGATTGGGCGTGTTTAATAACTCTTGCACTCCCAATAGTATTTGTTTCAAGGTTATTGCCGGCTTCCAATCCTGATCTTCGTTCAAAATACTCAAGCAAACAGTCCCACTGGGGTAGATGTTCGGATGGTAGAATCCTGGAGGAAATTTGACCTTTGGTGGCTTTGATGGGTACTCCGCCGGGAAGTCTAACCTAATTGGGTAAATTCCACCTTCCCATATTGTACCTGCTTTTCCTGGAATGCCTGCCTTCCACACAGTTAAGTCTAAGGATCCATCGGCACCCTTCACCGGTTTAGCAAAAAAGCCGAATGGATGATCTTTTCTCCATTGCTTTCTTTCCTCTTGTAATCTGATATTGCGAAGTGACATTTTCAAAGTGTGTGCTCAGTTGTTGTGAATGAAGAGCCCCAAGATTTATAAAGTATTAAGTAATAACAGTAGACCGAAATAAAATAAACAGTGTAGATGAACTAAAGCTGGGAGATGTCGAGTAGAGGTGAGGTGAGAAGTAGACTTGTGTGAGCTTCATAATTGTTTTGATGATTTGGGAAAAAGGTTTTTTTTTTTTTTATTTTTATTTTTCCTCTTGAAATGCCAATCTGCGCGTTACTTTGGCTTCATAAAGGTTCTCTTCAACCCGTTGTTGTTTTCATAGAGACAGTCTCTCCGTCCAAATCAAATGCTTATAGAAGAGCTCACCGGCAATAAGGACTCCCCATTGAGTGCGGATCCGTACAAAGATGCAACGTATACTTTTCCAAAGCCATCCAAAGATGAAAAGAATAAACAACTCATTGACGACTTTTTGAAGCCATCCGCAGAATTGAATTGGGAATTGCTTGATCTTGTACAAACGAAACCAGACGTCAACAGAGAAAAGATTATTCACAATTTGGTAATTAACCCGTCCAGTCTAAATCGGACAAAGATCCGTTTCAAGAGATCTGGAATTCAAGGAAAAATCTCGGGCTACCGTGAAGAAGTTGATCTCAATCAAGTGAATGCCACCGGGTCAAATTCTTTGAGTATCAACAGAGACTACTCTTCAAAAAGCGAAAGCATAAGAGGAAAGTCAGGGTTTCTACCCTTCCAACCGGGTGGTTTGTTACAGCAAGCCTCGATAGATCGTGAAGTCAAAGATACCACAGCAAACTTGCATAGAAATGAGTATGGGTTGTTTGATGTGCCACCAGGACTCTCACGAGGGTTGGAAGTTGGGGACACACAAAATCTAGCAGACTTAGATGACTTGCAGAAGGAAGACGTGGATCTGAATGAAGAAACAAATGAAATTGTTAAGGAGCGTACTTTATTGGATAGAGTGCATAACGAAAACACAAAGTCTGAACCAAAGGCAGAGCTCCCTTTTGATGCAAATGAAATAGAAGGATTGGTACCGTTTGATTACAAGTCATATAGATATGACGAGAAGAAACCGGTGGAGAAGCGTGACTGGGCTCACGTAGTCGACTTGGATCACAAAATTGAGGACTTCAACGAATTGGTCCCCAATATGGCGAGAACATGGCCCTTTGAACTTGACACTTTCCAAAAGGAAGCAGTGTTTCATTTAGAACAAGGTGATTCTGTATTTGTGGCCGCTCACACTTCTGCAGGTAAAACAGTTGTGGCTGAGTATGCAATTGCAATGGCAAAGAGGAACATGACAAAGTGTATATACACATCCCCTATCAAAGCATTGTCTAATCAAAAGTTTAGAGATTTCAAAGAAACATTCAAGGATATAGATGTTGGATTGATCACTGGTGATGTTCAGATCAATCCTGAAGCCAACTGTCTCATTATGACAACTGAAATTTTGCGATCGATGTTGTATCGTGGAGCGGATTTGATTAGAGATGTTGAGTTTGTCATTTTTGATGAAGTGCATTACGTGAATGATATAGATCGTGGTGTCGTTTGGGAAGAAGTGATCATCATGTTACCTGACCATGTCAAGTACATTTTACTATCGGCCACTGTTCCAAACACGTTTGAGTTTGCCAATTGGGTTGGTAGAACGAAACAGAAGGACATCTATGTTATTTCAACACCAAAAAGACCCGTGCCATTGGAGATCTTCATCTCAGCAAAAAACAAACTATTCAAAGTAGTTGACTCAAATAGGAGGTTCCTTGAGAGCGAATTTAAGGCTCACAAATCTTTGCTTGAAGCGGGAAACACTAAAAAGGCACTTCCATCAACTACAATGGGCTCTGGAAGTAGAGGTGGACCAGGCGGAACAGCGAGAGGTGGTAACAAAGCAGTTGGAAGAGGTGGCAGAGGCGGGGATGGCCGTGGCGGTCATGGCGGTCGTGGCGGTCGTGGCGGTCGTGGAGGACTGTCCAATCACGGAAACTTTTCCGGTCCGAGGAGGTTCGGCACTGATGGTCCAAACAAAAACACATGGCCAGAATTGGTACATTATATGAGGCTGAATAATTTGCTACCAGCAGTTATATTCGTGTTTTCGAAAAAGAAGTGTGAAACATATGCTGACTCCTTACACGGTGTCGATTTCTGTACCGCCAAGGAAAAATCTGAAATCCACATGTTCATAGATCGAGCAGTTGGAAGATTGAAAAAGGAGGATCGTGAATTGCCGCAAATTTTGAAGATTAGAGAGATGCTTAGTCGAGGAATAGCCGTACACCATGGAGGTCTATTGCCTATTGTGAAAGAATGCATTGAAATATTGTTTGCCAAGACGTTGGTGAAAGTCTTGTTTGCCACAGAAACTTTTGCAATGGGATTGAACTTGCCCACCAGAACAGTTGTGTTCAGCTCGACCAGAAAGCACGATGGTAGGGGGTTTAGAAATCTTTTACCGGGTGAATTTACTCAAATGTCTGGGAGAGCTGGTAGAAGAGGTTTGGATGCTACAGGTACTGTGATTGTCATGGCCTACAATGAAGCATTATCGCCTACCGATTTTAAAGAGGTTGCATTGGGAACTCCTACAAAATTGCAATCTCAGTTTAGGTTGACATATAATATGATCTTGAACTTGCTCAGGATCGAAGCGTTGAAGGTTGAAGAAATGATCAAGCACTCATTCAGTGAGAACTCCACCCAGGTTCTACTTCCCGAGAACAAAAAGCGTCATGAGGCTTTGACAAACACAATAAGCAGCTTAGTTTTGTCACCATGCAAGGAATGCGATTTGAAGAATGTCGAGGAGACTTGCAAGCTCATGCTTGAGTATGAAGACGTTTATGGTCAATGTGTGGTTGACATTCATAAATCGCCGATATTGAAGTCACAATTGTTGAGGATTGGAAGACTCGTGTGTTTCCGTGACAAAGAGTCAGTATCGAGAATTGGATTTGTTGTAAAGTCTGACAGTGTTAATGACAGTATATTCTTACTCACATTCCATCACGGAAGTGCATACGACACAACCGAGGAGAATTTCAAGTTGCCATACATACCAATCCGTGACTACTTGGTGAATAACTTTGCCAAAATTAGATACGGTGGTGGCCTAAAAGTAGTGTCGGTACCATACGAGAGCGTTCAATTTATTTGCAAATATGCCTTGAAGGTGCCTATTGGACGAGTTGTGGAAAACAACAGTGAAGACGTTAAGCAAGCGGAGGAGCAAATAAGATTGATTCTCAGGAGTCAAAACAGGCTAGATGAAATCAGCTTCGCTCAAACGAATCAGATCTCTCTCCATGATATGTGCGTTGAGAAGGAAAACATTTATGCAAAGATCTATGAGTTGCAAGCGTACACTTGTTCGAACTTTGCCCAGCATTATGCCGAGTATCGAAAAATGCATCTTCTTCAAAAGGAGTTGGAGGGACTTGAAAAGTTAATCTCAGATGAGAATTTGGATCTCTTGCCAGACTATGAACAAAGATTAGAAGTCCTCGAGACTCTTGGTTTCATTGACGAAAAGCACAATGTAGTGTTGAAAGGAAGAGTCGCATGTGAAATCAACTCTGGTTGGGAGTTGATCCTTACTGAGTTGGTCCTTGATAATTTCCTTGGTGATTTTGAACCGTCTGAGATTGTGGCACTTTTATCGTGTTTTGTTTATGAAGGCAGAACTCAAGAAGAAGAACCACCGTTGATTACACCTAGGTTGGAGAAGGGTAAAACCAGGATACTAGAGATTGCCGACAAGTTGCTTCGAGTGTTTATTGAAAAGAGAGTGTCTTTGACGTCAGAGGAGGAAGATTTTGTCGAGAGTAAACGATTTGCGTTGGTGAATGTTGTATATGAATGGGCTAATGGGTTGAGTTTTAACGAAATCATGGAAATTAGCGTTGAGTCCGAAGGTACGATTGTCAGAGTCATTACTCGATTGGATGAAATATGCCGTGAGGTGAAGAATGCTGCTTTGATTATTGGCGATTCGAAATTGCATTTGAAGATGGCTGAAGCACAAGAAAAGATCAAGAGAGATATCGTATTCTGTGCATCGCTATATCTATAGGTGCTAGATAGATGATTTGTATATACACGCATTAGGCACTTTGCTTCAATATGCCGAAGACGCCTCGTTTTCCATTGATGATCTTATCCATTAATTCCAGCAGACCTGGTCTGGGTTTGAACTGCATCAATCCGACCAAAGTAAAAAAACTTCCAATAGCCGTAGCACTGAATACCATCTTTTTCTTTGTTTCGAATTCGAATCGAGCAAGGTTTTCATTAATTAGTAGTTCCCTGTTCATCGCAACACAATTCGCAAGCCCATTCAATTTCATAAACTCGACAATTGTTTCATCATTCAATAGCCAAGCAAGATCCGACTCAATATCCGTTTCTGAATATGATAAGAAGCCAACATTTTGGAAGATCCTGAATTGATTAACCAAGGCAAGCTGGAACGTGGTTTTCCCTAGTCGTCGAAGTCGATCAGTTTCGATAAATGAAACATGCCCTTCATCATTCTCTATTCGTAGTTCCAAATTAGTGAGTCCATTGGAGATACACGCAAGCTCTTCATTCAGGAACTTCACTGGGTCAACATAGTTTATTAGGGATTGCACATGCTGTCGGTAGCTGGCATCACTGGGTGCGCTGGACACCCGCTGAAGTATATTTGAGCTATCTCTTTGTGCTCGTAACCTTGGCTCGTCCTTCTGGAAACTATGCGTCTGTGTCAAGTTATCTATAAAGGTGAAATGATTCAAAAATGAAGGCGTGGGGTTACTATAGATTTGTTGGTATCTTGGTAGTACTCTTGTGCTCACGTGTCTTCTCAATAATAGCGATAGTCGTATTGCTGTGTTTCTTATAATGTTTGAAGATTGTATCATAGCAGTAGTAGTAGTAGTAGTAGTAGTAGCGTTTTACCCATTAAAGCGTCTATTCCGTTGATATAGAGTTGCGGGCAATTTAAAGTTGTTGAAGAAAGGTGCACTTTTGCAACTCATCGTCTTCTATTTTTTTTTTTCTTTTTTAAGCTCTCTTTTTTTAGTCATTGGAAATTCAAATTATCAGATTGGATCGATTTGTAAAGACATCGGTGTCCGCACAATGTCATCGAAATCATCGGCTAAGAAGAAACAGGCTCCGACAGCTGACCCATCATCTCAATCAACCACCAAGAAGGTAAAAATTCCCAAATCATTCATCGTTCGTCCGCACTTATCATCTACTAAACTCAAGACCATAGCCAATGTCTACTTGAATCTGGAAGTTTTTGAAGCTTTAGAGTTGAAACCAAAAGACTTTGTGTATGTGAATCAACTCAATGGGCTGCCCGGTGTAATAGCTGTTGCTGTACCGTCTGACGATATATCAAGGAAGAATGTTGTCGCTCTATCGCATAGCTATAGACAACTCAGTGGTTTGCTTTTAGGAGATAGAGTCAACATTGAGAAATTCAATGGACAGCCACCTTATGCTCTGACAGTGACCATACATGGAGATAGCGAATCAATACCTGTCTTGGAAGACGTTGGGTTAATTTATCCAGGTTTGCAGATTGGCAACGGCGACAACAAACTCACAGTGATAGACGTACAAGGTGATATAGACGCCAGGTTGAACAAATTGTCTATATCTGACGAAGACAACGGCCCGATACGAACAGTTTCGCCCGCATACATCTACACACCACAAGCTACAATCGAGAAAACTGACGAAACATCTCCCTCCATTACGAAATATCCACTTTTACCGCGTCCACCTTGCTTTTCACAAGTGGGCGGGCTTGCAAAGCAAATCAGCCTACTCAAGTCAAACATTGGACTTCCCTTGCATAACCCTACGCTATTTTCTGATTTCGGCATTTCACCTCCCAGAGGTATATTGCTCCATGGCCCACCAGGAACTGGAAAGACAATGCTTCTTCGAAGCGCCGCAAACGATATAGATGCACACGTTTTGACAATAAATGGTCCTTCCATTGTCTCCAAGTACTTGGGAGAAACTGAGGGTGCAATTCGTGAGATATTTGAAGAGGCTTCACAATTTCAACCATCGATTATCTTGATGGATGAGATTGACTCGCTTGCTCCATCGCGTAATTCGGACGATTCTGGAGAGACAGAAAGTCGTGTTGTTGCTACACTATTGACGATGATGGATGGAATGGATAACAGCGGGCGGATAGTCGTTGTTGGTGCTACAAATCGACCAAATGCAATCGACATAGCTTTGCGTCGACCTGGTCGATTTGATCAAGAAATTGAAATCGGTATCCCCGATGTTGAGGCAAGACAAGATATCCTACAGAAACAGTTTGATAAAATGAACAAGGAAAAATACGATTTAACTGAGGAGGACATCGCGCTTGTGGCAACAAAGACTCACGGTTACGTTGGGGCTGACTTGACAGCTTTGTGCCGAGAGGCGGTAATGAAAGCTATCAATAGAGGATTGGCTAGTGGTGTAGTACTGCAAAAGGATATCAAAATGAATTTGAACGATGTGCTTGAAGCTTTAGGTGAAGTAAGACCTTCTGCTATGCGAGAAATTTTCTTGGAAATGCCAAAGGTGTACTGGTCTGATATTGGTGGACAAGAGGACTTGAAGAGAAAACTCGTTGAAGTCGTCCAGCTACCGTTGGAAGCGTCAGCGTCATTTGCAAAATTAGGTGTTAGTGCCCCCAAGGGAGTGCTTCTATATGGTCCGCCTGGCTGTTCCAAGACCCTAACAGCAAAGGCACTTGCAACTGAATCAGGACTCAATTTTTTGGCAATCAAAGGTCCAGAAATCTTCAACAAATACGTGGGTGAAAGTGAACGAACAATTCGGGAAGTTTTCCGCAAAGCTCGTGCAGCTGCTCCATCGATTATATTCTTGGATGAAATCGACGCCATTGCCAGTGACCGCGATGGCGATGGCGATGGCGATGGAGGAGGAACCACTGCCTCGAAAAATGTCTTGACTTCATTGTTGAACGAGATTGACGGTGTGGAGGAGTTGAAAGGGGTTGTCATTGTTGGTGCCACTAATAAACCAGCAGATATAGATGCGGCATTGCTCAGACCTGGTAGGTTGGACAGACACATATACGTGGCTCCGCCGAATTATGAAGCGAGATTGCAAATATTGACCAAATGCTGTCGTAAATTTGATTTAGTTGACGTTGATTTGTCACAATATGCTAAACTCACTGAGGGTTGTTCAGGTGCTGAAGTCACGTTGTTATGTCAAGAGGCGGGGTTGAATGCAATCATGGAAGATCGCAATGCGCAACATGTTGAAAACAGACATTTTGAACATGCTTTACGAGAAATCACTCGTGGTATTACACCAGAGATGTTGCTGTATTACGAACAGTTTTCTAAAAGGGCAGGATTAAATCTATAGACATCTTCAAAGTAGACGACGTTGTGCATTTACAATTTATTTGGTGTGCTCTATCACTGCTGTTGACACCCTTCTTGCAAACTCTTTTCCAAATCTCCTGGCAAATCTTTGCCATCAAAATCAAGTCCGTCTTTACCAGCACCACCAAAACCAGGCAAAAAGTCACCAGAATCCCCAACTAGCTCGGTTGGAGGTTGCCCCAACTCTTGCAAGCTTTCCAACAAGGCATTGATTTGATCTCGTTGTGCCTTATTTGAATCATTATAATTGTCACTGTTGAACACTTTCAAGATTTCATTAGATATGTCGTACTGTTTGCTATAGTTTGTGTATTGTTCCTGACTCAATTTATCCTTATTGTCCTTTAAGTATTGAGGGAATTTAGTGTTCAAATCCTTGATGGGCTCATACAACACCTCCTTTGAGCTCAATTGTTCCAACATATCCATCAACAATTTACTCATGTCCATATCTCCACCACCCAATCCACTTTCATTCATTCCTGCAAGAAGTTGAGTCAATATATCCTCGGGGTTAGTACCTGATGAGTCATTTTTAATTTTAGAGTCAATATCCTCACCCGATTTACGTAATCTCTCCATGGTTTCCTTCATGACATAATCGAAATTGGCGTTCTGTTGCGCACCAGACTCAGCTTCCGATCGATGGTTAGTTTCAAATTGTTTAACTAACGTTTCAAATTGTTTTTGGGTTTCGGGATCGTCAATTTTCATATCCTTGATTAATTCAGCAACAGAATTTTGGAAATCTTCATCAACTGGGTCGGTCGAAGGACCAGAGCCATCTTTGGCATCCTTCTTGGTAGTGGATCCTGTCTGTGATTGGCTCTCAAGGGCAGATCCCGGTGGTTTATTGAGCACGTCATCGGCAAAGTCATCTAATAAATCATCCAAGTCGTCAACATCGTCTCCACCGGAGCTTGATTTGATTTTGTCTTCTGATTTGTCTTGAGAGCTGGCAGTAGCAGGAGCAGCAGCAGCAGCATCATCGACCCTGTCGTTTTGAGTAGCAGCAGCAGCAGCAGTAGCGGTGGTATCTGCTGATTTACTAGTATTTTGTGCAGTAGTCGATGCTAAAACGGGCTTGTTATTGATTTCTTCTGACATGGTGAATATAAGTATCTAATTAGATATCAACTGTTTTCTATCAGATTTTTAAATAAAACAAGGACTGATATATGTACTCTTATACAAATTTTCACGGTTTATTCTAAATTTTTTTCCTTTTCCTATTTCTCATACGAGGGAGGAAAAAAAAAAAAATGAGTGTGAATGAATGAAAATTGAATAGATGAATGTGGGGCAGAGAAACAAAGGGAAAGGAGGGGAAAAAAAAAAGATTATAAGCAAAATTAAGGTCGCAAAACATAAGTGTCGCATTTATAATACAATATTTATGACAATGACTAGAAACGACGCTACCACCTCTGGTTTGATACTTGGTTGCAAAACCAGCAAGAACCAACGAGTGCATCGAAACCAAGTGCATGCACGAGCCACAATGCATTAGCATGGACAGCAGAATGAGAAAGGAGCACTATATGAACCACGGATAGACTTTCGAGACACGCGTTAGATTTTCGAAAGAGCACTATATACTTCCACATCTGATGAATC
>NW_026261366.1:0-102366 GCF_024610275.1 Lodderomyces theae | reverse complement strand
CAGAATGAAGCTTATAAGTGTGTGTAGCAGCATGGTCTTCTTACCCCTTGAGTGTCGTGTAGTCATTAGTTTCAAAGGCATTTTTTTGCAACCCAGTTTCAAAATCAAGCTTTTTGTTTTGAATTACGAACATATCTATAAACACCAGAATAATATATTTACGACTTCTCTCTTCTCTGCGTTCCATAAAACCAATCTCACGAAGCTTTCCTCTATAATTTAGGCTTAGAAGCACCAACCCCACCGGCAGTTGCACTAGCATTGATTTCCAAAGTGCCATTTTCATTAGCCTCCTTCAAATCATTACCAAAAAACACAACCGTCACAGTCAAATCATCACGATACCTCCTCGATACAGGGTTAGGTATCGATATAATCATTGACGTTTGCTCTTTCGACCCTCCATTCGACAATGCATTTCGAATTAAATGCGTCGACACGTTTTTATCTTGCAACAAGAAACTGCCTCCACCGGTAGATTTCCTAATTGGTTTCTTACTGGCCTTGTCCATGGTGATGTCTTCCACCTCAGGAAGTTTGTTTTCACCAACTTTGCCGAAAAAGTTCCAAAATGACTTTTGCGGCTTAACCATCTTTTCCCTTTCCATCCACTTGACTACTAATCCAACAATTTCCTCATTCGTCAACATCTCATATAATCCATCACTTGCCATGACCAAAAAATCATTATTGTCGGGATTGATTTTTGTGGTCGTGATAACTGGTTCAGCTGTAACGTATGGAGGAGATGTTAAATGGTTGGGTAGCCTCTTGCCAAAGAATTGCTTATATATACGTTCTTGTATTGAAGCGGGAAGCTTGTATCGACAATCACCAAAAGCCCTAGTGGGTTCAAGACTGCCCAAGACACGTCCATTTCGTATAACTTTTGGCTCATCTGGATGTTCACTAATGATTCTTGCCACCTCAGTTGGATTTGAACCGGTTTGATCGATGCTCAACTGTCTAGCAGTCCAATGATTATTCTTGAACGAGCCCAATATGGCTCTAGAGTCTCCCGTCACTGCAACTTTAAGCATTTTGGAATTTGTATCGTAAAACGACAATAATGCACAAGATCCTGATAATGCAGGCATCAACAATTCCGCAGCTTTGGCTTTATTTCCATCAGTGAGCAATTTTTCAATGTTTTTGTTGACAATTTCGTGATCCAACTTCAAAAACCCATTCCTTATGGCTTGGTCAATAGTGGCACTGTTTGGTACATATCTGAGATTCTCTTCGCCTTGCACAGGTTTATAAATGGTACCCAACTCATTTATCACATAATTTATTAGCTCATCTCTCAATTTGGAACTAGTAGTCCAACCACCATGCCCATCAAACACGCCAAAAAATAACCAATCAGTAGTGGTTTTAATGTTATTATCTTGCAAAATTGGTACTTGTATAATTTCTTCAGCTCTATCATCTTCAATGGGCGAGTTTGATGGCAATTGACATATATCATACCTCATGACCCCCTTGCCACGATTAACAAAATAGCTTTCTTCAAATTGGCGCAACTTTGCATCAACTTGTTCATCATTCAACAAAAAGATGCCTTCTTTGTGCTGTTGATGGCTAATGCTATTCTCTTGGTGCATTGAGGACGTCGAAGTCGAAAATAGCTTCTTGTCCTCCAACAATTTTGGTTTTGCAAATGAGCCTGCCGTGGGGTTTGCTGCAGTTCCTGCTGCTGCTGCTGCTGCTGCTGCCGCCGCCGCCGCCGCCGTGACTTGAGATGATGGGGGCAGCAGTGGCAATGTATCCAAACTATAGTAATTTGATTGGTTGAAAGCAATGTATGATCCAACTATTATGATGCCAGACACAAGAGCCACATTCTTGCTCTGTTTCAGGTACTGTTGTTGATCAGTTTTGGGAAGTGATCGGAAGAATGTCTTTGATAAGTTTAGTAACTTGGAAGAATTGATTGATGTTTTGGAGGTGGACGATATAAGTCTCTTGCTGATTGTTTGTAGTTGTTTGTTGGTGAGGTATAGAAACTTCGGTCTAGTTGACAACATATGGGACATTATCGGCGGTGCTTATAAGATAGAATTTAGGTGATGGTGGTGGTGGTGTGTGTGTGTGTGTGTGTAATATACTTGGTAACCTATAGAGTAACAACACCAATAAGCAGAATGCAAACCTATGAAATTTGTTTGAGGGGTGTTAGCACTGGTAGGAATAGATGCAACAAAGGGTGATTGTGTGTGGTGATTTTGTATAGACACAAGTTTGTATAGACACAAGTTGTATATATCAGATGCTATGGGATTTGTTGTCGAGTGGTTATGAGAGAAAGAGAGAGAGAGAGAGACTGTGACTTCTACTTCTCCAATAAGAAATTCTACTTTTTATCTGTTGCTACTGCATATAAGAATATTGTAAGCTATCCATTTACATATATGTAATTGGTATAGACACGCACAATCTAATCTGTAAAATGGCGTCTGTCTTTGGTGTAGTGTGGTGTAGTGTGGCGTTGTGTGGTGTAGTGTGGTCACACATCATGGCACATGTAATGGATATCTCCAAATCCAAAAACAGCCTCAATACCATTACTTAAGAAGATTGAAATTGAAGCGCATCCACAAACATTTCGCTTGGCAAAGTGTTATGGCTTCATAGTAGGCATCTAGGCAAAATGGTTGTAAAAGTGAACTCAGCAAGAATAGATGTGTTAAATTGGCACTGTGGACAAGACCTTGTCGCAGGTGACAAAATTTGCAATTTCGTGGTACACATTGCATCTTTACCAGCCACAAAACTTGTTTCCGTCAATTTGACTACACTTTAGTCTATGAAGACTCAGTTTACACAGTCTAAAACTGAAGCCACTTACCCATCCCAGGTGGAAAAAGAGCACTGAATGTCTCTTGATGCGAAATTGTGGTGGCTCAGGTGGAATCGACCAGAGCTCTAATGTTGGCCATTTCTTACTAATGTTTGCTGAATATTCACCAATTAGGAGCGAGGGGAGGTGTCGATTATGAATCCAAGCTTGGGAAAGTCAGTCAGAGTACAGAAACAGATTTCTGAAAGAAGAGCACAAACTTGAAAGAGTATGTCGCTTTTCTGGCTTATAAATACAAGCTCCATGTCCTTCTGATTAATGGTTGCCCTCATTCAATATCCTTACCTTCAAGGACCACACCGACAACATGAAATCCTCCTCAATTTTTGCTACTTTTGGTTTATTAGCTGTTTCTTAAGCAAGTTTGGTCAAACGTGGTGGCGGCGGTGAAGATTACTACCCTCATCCAACGCCAGTCACACCACCTACGCTGCAACATCCAAAACCGCAATACCCTGATAAGTTCACCTTGGGTGTCAAGATTGACGGTCAAATCTGGTTAACATTCCAAGAGGGAGATGGTCAGCTTGAATATGATCATATCAAGTACTACCCACCTTCCAAACCACAATGGGATGGACACCGCCAAACTTTTACTACCCAGCCAGTTACTGAAGACGGTTCCGAACCTACTTGTCATTCAGGTTGGAAACGTGGCTATGGTGATGGCGATGGTGATGGTGATTCTGACGAGAATGGAGCTAACTATCACCCAAATGCATTTACTATCAGTTACCAGTCTTGGTTACCAGTCTTTACTTTGAAAAACACAGTGTTGAAGGACTCTCACGGGAAAATTGGTTCCATAGTTGCTAATCACCAATTTCAATTTGATTACCCTGTCCAACCTGATGCTTTATACACCAGTGGCTTTTCAATTGTGTATCAAAACGGGTATCCTTTGTTGGCATTGAATGGTAAAACCACATTTTGGAACTCACAAGCATCCTCAACCATTTGGAAATTGTACGATAAACCAATCACATCCAATTCAAGAAGCGTCGAGCTCGTTGTGATCAAGGTTAGCTACTAGTTCTGTGTTTTTGAGAGGGGTTCAGCTAAAGGATGCATTCTTAGTGCAGTTTTCTCCCACATCGGTCTTTGAAGTCGATTGTCTTCTTATTTGTTAGAACAGTGTGGAAGGCTTATTTCCTGGCTTATTTGTGTTGTTCCTCGTTGCAAACTGTTTGCAATTGCTACAGTTTGTGGTCATTCGGTTGCTTTTATTTCTTCATATCTATAGTTGATTCCTTTAGCTAATGAATATACATCGCACTTTGAGTGTGTTAATAGTAAGCCAAAGTGTATCAATTCGATGGTTGCAAAATCTCTCCTGTCTCTCCCCTCCTTATGCGCATCAGCATCATCGCAATTGCTGTACGATGAGGAAATGGAGACAACAGAACCAAAAAAATTGAGGAAAAAAGAAAAGAAAAAAAAAAAAAAAAAAAAAAAAAAAAAAAAAAAAAGATTAATCCATAGAATACGGAGGGAGTCAGTGCTCATCACACTAGCGCATCTAATCATGGGGAAGCTAAAAAAGGGTAGAAAGAACCAGAAAGCAAGATTGAACCCAATCGCATCCAAGTCGCAACAAGATCTCAAAAAAGATGAGTCAACTAGAACATCAAAAATTCAACCCCTTGTAAACAAGCTTCATTCCACCACACCAAATGAAAAATCGATGGCTTTGGGCGCAATAACCATACTTTCTGAAGATGCTCGTATGAGAAGCTTACTACTCAAAGAGAAAGTGGTGTCTGTCGTGATGCAAACTTGTTTGAACGACTCCAACGATGAAATTATCGTGGAAGCATATGGATTATTGAGAAATTTGGGAATCGAAGAAGGATATGATGTGACGAAATATTTATGGAGACAGGGAATATGGACAAGCATAGAGAGTGCATTAAACAAAATTGACGAGTCATTTAAATTTTTATTGGAAAAAGGGAATGTCGAGAAGGATAAATCCAAATTGCAACTACTATATGATTTTACGGAGAATATATTGAGTTTGATATTGGTTCTTGCTAGTGGAGATGAGTCAATGTACGACTCAGTGCTCAGCAAGATTGACCCTATACTTGACTTTGTTTTGAAAATCATTGATGGACACATTAATAGAGGCTTGAGAGTTACAAACAAATTATTCGACGCATTGTTGGAGTTTATTTATGAATTCTCTACTGAGTCTGTTGAGTTTGTCGAAAAGTTGGAAAGATTTGAACATTGGGATAAATTGATATCTTTTGTGAATGAGTCAACCAGCAGTTTGGCAAAAGTTTACGTCGAAGGTATCAAGTTCAATAATTATGAAGTGTTGGAGTCAATTCACGCTAATAAGCAAGTCGTGTTAGGAGAGATCTTGCACAATGTGTTTGCCATTGTAACCAGCACCGATTTGCAAAAACTTCAGGAACGCATCGAGTCCATCGCACATCCAAACAATGCCAATGAGCCAATTAAGAAGGACGCAAACACATTGGAAAAAGATTTATCAGGGGGAAATGAAACCAAGGCAGAAACCAAAAGAGATTTATCAACTATTGAGATTGGCTTGAGTATTATTACTGCAGTGCTCGAATACTTGTCAATTAGCGAAGACGCCCCAGAGAAAGCTCTCAATTTGTCAGGGACTTTGCAAACGGTGTTGTTTGAACAGATAGAGCCAATGTTGGTTCAACTTTTCAAGTTTGAATTGAAGGCAAATATTTTGCAATTGGGAGAGCAAATTGTTGGTGCGATTAACAACTTTTCCTGGCTTATATTGAGTAGTGAGCACCTTCCAGTCTCTTGGTTTGAGAAATCATTGCAGTTGTGGGATATAATACTATCGATTCAAGATGAGAACCTACAGCTTGAAAGTTTGGGCATCCTTTGGGCAATTGTAAAGAGTTTGGGCCCACAAATTGTCGACAAAATACCTCCCGAATTTATTTCAAGACTTCAGCAAGTACAAGCAAACAATGGCAATGCAAATGCATTCTTGAACGTTATTGGTTTATTGGGATCTATTGCCCCAATTGTCAACAACATCGAGATCACTTTTGAGATTTCCCAATTTTTAATCAATTCATTAAAAGCTGCTTGTCACGAGCCTCAAAGCGCAAGAAATTTGGAAGTTATTATTGAGTCATTAAATGCCATTTATGATATTTTTGGAGATAAAGACTTTGATTATGATTATCCAATCTTTGTACAACACAATTATTTGACGTTATTGAGAGACTTTGAGCCTAGGATCAAGGAAATCTACAAAAGGGTTGACAAAAGTAAACAGCCACACATGAAGGTGAAAATGGAAGAGACATGGATAAATTTGGACAGATTTATACAGTATAAAGCCAGTGAAAGGGAGTAAATAGTCAACTCGCAATGGTAGAGATTCTACTCTATTAACTGAATAATATGCTTGTCTTCGCGACTCAACAAAGATTAGGAAGTAGCCCCAGTCGTAGTTTAACTCTTGCACAAACCAAGCATTCAAGTTCAAACGTTATTATCCCGTAACTCCTATTTTCCCAACAAAACTAAGTACTTTTATACACAGCAATAACCACCATCAACTCTGATATCAGAACCGTTAGTGAAACTTGATGCATCACTAGCCAAGTACAAATAAGCACCAACCAATTCGTCAGTTTCGGCTTCTCTTCCCATTGGTGTAAGGCCCCACCATTTAGCTCTTTGTTCAGTCGGTATTGGTGCTGACAACAATGTGTTTGTGTACCCAGGACTCACTGAATTGACTCTAGCAAATCCAGCAAACTCAACCGCCAAACCCTTGGCCATATGCATAACGGCAGCTTTTGCTGAATTGTATGCAGTTTGGTAATTTGGAACGTTGTTAATGTGGGCTGACATTGAGGCAGTAATGATAAAAGATCCCGAACCCTTCTTTTTGAAAATTTGTCCGGCATATTTGGCGCAGTAAAAGACACCATTAACGTTGACATCAAATACTTTTCTCCAGTTTTCAGGGGTGGAATCTTCATTAAGAATGGACCCAGTGTACCAAGCAATACCAGCATTGGCAACAAACACATCAATTGTTCCAAATTTTTCTTCAATCTTGGCAACAACTTCCTTAACTTGTTCAGCGCTAGTGACGTCAATTTGGTAAAATTCTGATCTAACACCATAAACAGCGGTCAATCTCTTACTCAATCCATTATCGCTATGAGCATGGTCCAAAATTACAACATCGCCACCGGCTTGAGCGTAACCCTCAGCAATGGCAGAACCAATAGCACCAGCTCCACCGGTGATGACTGTGACTTTACCCTTTAAAGAAAATCTCTCTGTTATGTTTTTGGACAAGTTGAATGGTTTGGTTGGAACCTCTCTGTTGGTATCAGTATCTGGCTTGATGAGTGATTGATATGGTGAAACGGTCATTATTGAAGTAGATTTGAATATAGTTTAACAGTAGCTTTATGATTGATAAGAAAAAATAAGCAATGAATGAATAGGTGATGTCTTGTTGGAATTCTACCAAAGTATTTATATGCTGCTGATGCGCCTCATCGTGACTGTATATATGTTATATACACATAGACTTATATTCGGTGAAACTCCATATTTGGCATAAAATGAGATTGTGTTACATTTGCAGATGATTAGGAGTATCGTTTCTTTTTCTGGTCACACTGTATTTCTTGTTTGTGTAACTTTCGGAAGAACTGAACCATCTCGGTAGAACAACAACAACAACAAGAAACAACTGACATATACAGAATGTCAGTTTAACTGCAAGGTATCAGTTATGATGTAATAAACGCTTGTATGTATTATTGACTCAACTTACTATACGCATATTATTAATTAGAAACACCAGGAGAAGGAGTCAGGCGTGGTATCCCACAATAAGAAACGCTAAAATGTTTGAGATCCCTTGGTCGCGTCTGATCTAGGCTGTAACTGCTCCACCTGTTGATCCAAGATTCAAGACATTGGCATGTACCACTACCACCTTCACTCCAATCCAACAGAGCACTACAATGGATAGAGATGCGCGAGATGAGAGAAAGATTAGGATGTAGATGTCAATTGGACAAACAAATATAAAAAACATAAAATGTAGCAAAGAATCGAAACTATCAACGGACACATCTCCGCTTCACGTCTGATTCATTGACATCCACAAAGAGGGCAGACTCCAAACTACCCTCTATCCCCTTTTCCAAAAACAAACGTCCAACAAATAACTCAACTCAAACTGAGTAGAAAAAAATTGTGTAGTAAATGCAAATTTTTTGGTAACTCGCGCTGCAGATTATGACCAAAATTGGGACCCATTCGGAGGGGGGGGGGGTTTTGACAAGAAACAATGCGACATCATGGAAAGAACCATCACAGGCAAGACTTCACTGACGAGTTGAAAGATTGTGCTGATTTTTTAAAATGATACAATGTTTTGTTTTTTTGTTTTTTTTTAAATTATTTTGATCTTTTAGTAATTTTGATTTTTTGGGTACAACGGTTTTTAACACACAATCAATCGTTCAGTTTCGTGGCTTCATTACAACTCTGGGTTTCCCCAAGCGCGAACCCATCCGGTGTTAAAGGAGAAGCGGCCCCATGAAAGACGTTCCTAGAACGGTCTTGTGATACTCACGGGGTGTCGCTTTGTTTCTCCCACCAAAATGGTGGCTCAGAGGTCCCCCCAGTGTCTTTTATGCTTTGCCATAACTGATGTACTCTCTTCAACGCGTCTGCCGTATTCTGGTTTGTCCTTTCCTCATTGCACATGTGTTGGACTAAACATGCAGAGGGTTGTATTCATGGCTGAGTTTCTGTCTGTGGGCTTGGGAATACTTCTTGCGGCACGGGTCAGCTACCTTCATCTCTGGTCATCAATTATCGTGACAGCTCCCGCCGAAAATGCAACAACTTGCGTAGTATCCCAATAACTTCTGCCAACTTTCAATGAAACTCACATCACAACCCTCTATTCTTAAGATTCAGTCCAACGTCGCCACTGCTCTTGTCAAGGTTTTCATAGTATGTCTCATGTCATCAAGTACCAACAACAACAACAACAACAACAACAACATCATCATCATCATCCTCAGGTACAATTGATTCATCCAAAATCTCTCAACATGACATATTCAACTGAGACAAATACCATTCTCCGATTCCTTCAAGTTGGGCCGATGAATTCTGCTTGTTCAACTTCATCGTCATCAACACTGATACATCCTCTCTCCGAGTCCATCATCCAGACACGCCGTTCATATCTCTCGGGTGCTGGTGCAGTACGTTCAAACAACCACGCCACACTGCTGGACTCGTCAACTTCACAAGGAGTATCAATGTGCCTATAACTTGAACCACTTGGTCTGACCATCAACAGGTCTTGGTCTATAATCCGTCTGCCACAAAAACCGCGCATACCAAAAAAAATAAAAATAAAAAAAACAACTGACCAACATCTTGGTCAAACTCCAACATCGAGGTGTAGCAAAACAACGTCATCCAAAACCTCATTGTTGCCATCAGCGGGAATCGACTTTGGTTCTTCTTCTGAACATGGTTCGGACCCTTTCGCAAAACTTGCGCCACTTTGTCCTCCATTCTTGTCCAGTATCCTGAACCCCGGTGCCATTGTTTCCGAGCTGGCTGTTTCCAGTCTGCGGCTCCAGAAGGTCGATTTCTTCGAATTCACTTGCCGACCCACTTTCAGCTGGCATCTCTTCCTCGCCTGGTTTGTCAGTACGCTTTCTCTTCTGTCTACCCTTGCGTTTGCCTTTCTTGCAAACATCGGACACATCTGCGGTTGCACCTTCATTTTCACAACCAGCTTCTGCAGTGTCAATTGCAGGGGAGATCATAGCGTGTTCAGAATGAGGATGATTCAACTCATGGCCAGCATAAGGAGACAACAAATCGTCATCACAATCCTGGGCATTCACAGTGGCGTCAGCAACACGAGCACGCTTCTTGAAAGGCTTCTTTACCTTGCTCCAAATCCTCTTGAGTCTGGCATTCTTACCCTTCATTGGAATGTCTTGGGTAGCAGGTCTTGGTGGAGGGGGAACAGTTATCAATTCAGGAATCTCACTTTCAGGAGCAGCAGCTTCGCTTTCAGGAGCAGCAACTTGTCTCTCAAGACAGGCAGGTTTTGTTTCAGAACCAACAGCTTCAGCTTTAATCCTTGTCAATTCTAAATCTTCTCTCGTCAATCTCAATTCCTGCCTAGTCAACTCTAGGATCTCTTTCGTCAAAGCCAACTCCTCCTTAACTGCCTTCAATTCAAGTTCAGCTTTCAGACAAGTTGACACCAGTGGCGAAGCTTCAACCTCGTGCTGAGCATTCTCATTATTGCCTTCGACAACAGTACCAGTAACTTCATTGCTATCACGATTTTCGATTGGCAATTCAATAGCTCCCGAGTTCGAATTCGCTCCTGGGTCATCAACGCGGGTGGTGTTGGTTGCAGTACAACACTCTTCAGCCTCATCATCGACTACAAACAACTCTTGATCTTCATCTTTGTAGTCGTCGGCATCAAACAAAACCACTACTTCACCCGTGGTTTCAAATCTCATGCGCTTTTTCCCAAACAATGACCTCAACTTGTCCTTGAAGGGAGGCTTCTCCGAATTGTCTGTCCCTCTGGTCTCACAGTTCGCAGTCTGCTTGTCCTCGGCTTTGGACTTCATAGCAGATCCAATCTTGGACCATTTCTGACTCAACCTTGCCTTCCATTTGGCTTTTGGTTTCAAGTCACTTGCAACAGGGACAGTTTCAGGAGGAGCCAAGCACGTCTCTTTACAATCAGCAACATTTTCATTCTCATTGCTGTTGTTGCTGTTGTTGTTGTTGTTGTCGACTGACTTCAAGTGCTGTTCACCCTCACTTTTTTCCAATTCAGGAGGAGACTTTTTCTCGGTCGGGATTTCTCGCTGTTCAACATCGACAGGATCAGGTACTTCCGGCTCGTCCAGCTTATCCCCTGTCACACTTAATGGGGCTTCGGAGCTGGTGATCTTTTCATCTGGTGCGTCTTTTGTGCAACTCAATGGTGTTTCAAAACAAATTTTTGACTCATCAGATTCGTCTCTTGCCGGAATGTTGCATTCATCCTGCAATCCAAATTGAACCTTGTTATCAACGGGAACTTCAATCATCTCAGTTTTCGAATTCGAGGTGATGTGTTGCTCGAAAACTTTCTCATTTTGAATTTCGTTGTTTACATGGTGGTTTTGGTCTTGGTGGTGGTGGTGATTATGGTGATGGTGGTGGTGGTGGTGGTGGTGGTGGTGATCATCATTAGTCTCGGACTTGGAGTGATCCGGGACCAATTGGTTAGTTGCATTTGCAACTGGGACTGGTTTACTACTCGTCATGATTGTGAACATTTTCATTTTATCCACTGAGTGGCGAGTAACGATAATACGCAGGCTACGTGTGCGCTTAGTAGCGGCGTATTGGGGTGACATGATGATGAGGAGAAGAAGAAGAAGAAGAAAGGGAAAGGAGGAGGAAGAAGAAGAGGAAAAGGGGGAATTCTTTTATGATGTGTATTTGTGGACTGAAATTTTGATATGCTTCGGGGGAAAAACAGAGCACTTATTACAGAAAACTACCAGGAAGAAGAATGAGTGACTTGAATTGAGGGTAGGAGTGTTGATTATGAGAGTTGACTGGTACGTATCGTACATAGGCTGTATAGGTACATTATTGAATTGATGTGATGAATCTAAACTATATTATCTGAGTAAACTAGTCACTTCCGAATCGTTGGCATTGTAGTGAAGCAAGACTCTTTGAAAACCATGGCTGTCTTTATCTTGTGCTCACTTCTGACTCTATTAGCAACAGACAAGCATGCATTTATGGATACGATTAGTCCTGTGTGCCTGTTTCGTGTCCCTCCTGTGTCTAGCTTGTGCGAACTCGATTTTTTGCAGCACACATTGCAATACATCGTAAAGAGTATGTAGTTTGGAATGACGAGTGCAGGAACGGCTGGTTTGTGAAAAACAATTTGCACCACATCAGTGATGTTGCTCAACTGTGGATTTGAAGTGGTTAATGTGTTGGTGTCAGATGGTGTGTGGTGAAATCAGTGTTTAATTGAGTGTATACTCTGGTATGGATTTCTGTTCCTAAATCGCACAAATACAGATTTTGATAGAGTAGAATTATCACAAGTTTTGACGCAAGTACCAGAGTCAACTAAATATCAATCATACCTCTTAAATTATTGACTATCATAGCTGTCTAAGAAGTTCCTAGAAAGTATACAACCTTCGCCACTGGAAGCCACACACGTGACAGTTTCGCCAAAATGCTTTTAAGAAATGCTCAATTCATGTGTTGTGACGAAACTCCATTATTCCACACACAGGACAAAGTTAAGGGATTCGAGATGAGTATAAACACGGAAGATTTAACCTTAATCTGTCGAAAGGAAGAAATAGAAGAAGAAGGTAGAATATGAATATGAATACGTTTCCCACCCCATGTATTTGCATAAATTAGAGATTTTTACGTTCTCAAGAAAGCTCCAAACCACACTCAAAAAGAACTCCATAGCCAGCGTATCCCAATCAATAATTACCAAATCTTCTGCTTGGAAGGTATTGAAAGAGTCAGTTACAAGTCCATTTAGTGTGTTCCTTTTTGAAGCCAAATCACTACACGACAAAGATTGGATCAAGAAAAAAAAAAATATAATCATTGTGACAACTTACGATTCCACCGTTCAAGAAGTACCCAAAAAAATGTCATCCAGCGGAGGCAAACTCGTTGTTGGTGGAGTCGCAATTATAGCATCGTGGTGGTTCGGAGTTAATTTTTGGAAACCCCTCATTTTGTACGTTCATCATCACATCTAACAAGCACCACCATAACTACATTAGTGGTGAAATCTTACCTTCAAATTACTAACCTCATCTGCGACCTGCGCGTATAGAGAGCAATTAGATAAGGACGGAAACTTGAAGGACAAATACAAGTCGGAAATCCCCCGGGATGAAGTGGCGTCATGGTCCGATTTGAAACAAAAGTGGGCGGCTGTTGTTGATCCAGAGCTGAATTTTTCGAGTCTGGATAAGGCTAGTTTGGAGGAGTTGAAGGGACATTTGGAGGAGAATAGACCCAGGGATCGATGAGTCAATGATTGGAATGGCTTGGAGAGGGAGCGAGAAAGAGAGAGAGAAGGGTGAGGGGAGGGGGTTGTGATTGCTCTAACGAGTGCAAATGGCATATCGCGTATTGACGAGACCAGTGCACCCAGGTGTTGTAGATATTGTATATAGAGCATCAACACATTGGTAATCGCTTTCCATGTTGCTAGCCTCTAACATCGTTTACATGATCATTATAAATAAAACTAAATTTGTTATTGAATATATACGTTAAACAACCATGAAACAAATAACTAGAGAAATATACAAGAGGAGATAATATTGATAAATAATGTACATTTAAAAAAAAAGAAGATTGTGGAAAATCCTTTCTTTGTCTCTCCCTCACGCTTATTTCTTACCAGCTTTTTCAGCAGCAACGGCAGCCATCTTGTTCAAGGCTGAACCGTACTTGAACCATTCGATTTGTTCATCGTTGTAGGTGTGTGACAATTCGGTTTCCCAAGCTTCACCATCCTTTGGATGAACTCTCATAATGACATTCTTACCTGGAGCCAATTCGGTCAAACCAAGCAAATCAATTTCGTCAGTTGGGTTAATCTTGTCATAGTCAGCAACGTTGGTAAAGTTCAATGGCAACAAACCTTGTTTCTTCAAGTTGGTTTCGTGGATACGGGCAAATGACTTGGTAATAATGGCAAAACCACCAAGGAATCTTGGTTCCAAAGCAGCGTGTTCTCTAGATGAACCTTCACCAAAGTTTTCATCACCAATGACAACCCACTTGTGACCAGAGTCTCTCAATGCAGCAGCGGTTTGTGGAACACCATCCCATTTACCAGTGTAGTGGTTCTTAACTTCGTTGGCTTTACCATTTTCAGCGTTGGTAGCACCAATCATATAGTTGTTGGAAATGTTTTCCAAGTGACCACGGTATTTCAACCATGGACCAGCCATTGAGATATGATCGGTGGTGGTTTTACCAACAGCTTTGATCAAGATTGGCAATCTCTCGGCATCCTTACCATCCCATGGCTTGAATGGGGTCAATTTTTGCAATCTGTCAGAGGTTGGTGAAATGACAACTTCAATAGAAGCTCTGTCTTGTGGTGGGGCTTGGTAAGTGTTTTCACCCTTGTCGTAACCCTTTGGTGGCAAACCGAGACCAGTTGGTTCCTTCAATTTGAATTCTTTACCTTCAGAGTCAACCAAGTAATCGGTGATTGGGTTGAATCCCAAGTCACCAGTGATGGCGTAAGCAGTAGCCATTTCAGGAGAAGCAACAAAAGCGTGGGTAGCTGGGTTACCATCGTTTCTTGAAGTAAAGTTTCTGTTGAATGAAGAAACAATGGTGTTCTTTTCACCCTTTTTAACATCTTGTCTATCCCATTGACCGATACATGGACCACAAGCATTGGCCAAAACGACACCACCAAAGTCTTCGAAAGTCTTCAATTGGCCATCTCTGGCAATGGTAGCTCTAACTTGTTCTGAACCTGGGGAAACAGTGTACAAGGTCTTGGCTTTCAATCCGTGAGCTTCGGCATCCTTGATGATGGAAGCAGCTCTGCTCATGTCTTCGTAAGAAGAGTTGGTACAAGAACCAATCAAACCAACTCTGACATCCAATGGCCAGTCGTTGGCAATAGCGGTTTCTCTCATTTTAGAAACTGGAGTGGCCAAATCTGGAGTGAAAGGACCGTTAATGTGTGGTTCCAAAGTGTTCAAGTCAATTTCAATAACTTGGTCATATTCACAACCTTCATCAGCCTTAAGGTAATCATTCTTGTATTGTTGAGCAAATTGAGCAATATCAGATCTACCAGTAGCTTCCAAGTACTCATCCATTGACTTGTTGTATGGGAAAACTGAGGTGGTGGCACCAATTTCAGCACCCATATTACAAATGGTACCCATACCAGTACAAGAAAAGGTTTCGACACCTGAACCGAAATATTCAACAATGGCACCAGTACCACCCTTGACGGTAGTAATACCAGCCAATTTCAAGATGATATCCTTTGGTGAAGTCCAACCACTCATCTTACCGGTCAAGTTAACACCAATAATCTTTGGTGCCTTCAATTCCCAAGCAAGACCAGACATGACATCAACCGCATCGGCACCACCAACACCAATAGCCAATTGACCCAAACCACCAGCGTTTGGAGTGTGTGAATCAGTACCAATCAACAAAGCACCTGGGAAAGCATAGTTTTCCAAAACAATTTGATGGATAATACCAGAACCTGGTTTCCAGAAACCCAAGTTGTACTTGGCACAAGCGGAAGCCAAGAAATCGTAAACTTCCTTGTTCAAGTCAATGGCTCTGGCCAAATCCTTTGGACCACCAACTTGGGCTTGGATCAAGTGATCACAGTGAACGGTTGATGGGGTAGCAACTTGAGGCAAGTTGGCGGACATAAATTGCAAAATAGCCATTTGAGCAGTAGCATCTTGACAAGCAACTCTGTCTGGTCTCAATTTCAAGTAAGATTTACCTCTTTCGATATCTTGTCCATGAGGATCATCCAAGTGACCGTACAAGACCTTTTCAGCATAAGTCAAAGGTCTGTTTAATCTGGCTTTGACAATGTCAACATTTTCCAAGTTCTTTTTGTAGTTGATAAAAGAGTGGTCTTCCAACAAGTTTTGGTGGACTTTTGAGTCTCTGTTGATAGCAGAAGCCAAACCACGGGTGGAGACAGAGCGTGGGTTTGCTCTAATAGCTGTTCTTGAAGCGGACAACATATTAGATTTGTCTAGTCTTTTGTGAATAAATATGACTGAAAAGGCTGTATTTACCTGATTCTTAATTGAAACAAGAAGAAAGAAGAAAGAAGAGAAAGAAAGAAAGAAAGGAGATTCGGAGGAGGAGAGAAATTGGAAAATTTTTATACAAAAGAGTTGAAGGGAGAGAGTGAGAGAAATAAAATAAAAAAAAAAATAAATTATAGAAAATATAAAAAAAAAAAAACATAAAATGCTTAAGGAGTAAAAGATAAGTTAGATCACAATGTTGTTGTACTCCGTAGATTGTTATCATCTTGTGTGTCTATGTCCTCTCCAGTATGTTACGTAGCTCTTCCATCTTACTCAATCAGTTAATCTCCCAACACTATATACTTTAATTACCGAGGTTAAAAAGATCAAATGTCGTTGTTCTCCTCGTTGTGTTGTATTTATTTTTTTTTTTTCTGATCATTTACCTGTTTTTGTGTTTACAGAATTGTTAGATGCATGTTCGGTTCCGTTCATTGAATTTGGCTGAAATCAACCAATCAGAGACTGTAAATTTATAATAATGTTCGCGTTTTTTTTGGTACAACGTGCACTACTGCCCACTTTTTCAATAGAATGCAATGAACGTATGTACAATACACATCCACAAAAGAAGCATCTTACGGCAAACTAGACTACTTGTCCAAAAAGAAGAGAACTACTGCCATTGCTATGTTTGTTAATAAACATTAACTATAAAGAAAGTGTTTGTTAAACCCTTCGCTTATAAACAAGTGGTTTGTTCTTTATGTAGATCAAATAAATAAAATTATAGATATGTTAGAAGCTTCTCTCTCTCTCTCTCTCTCTGCCCCAGATTTCAAAATTTATTTTGTTTTTTTTTTTTTTTAATTTATTTTGTTTTTTTGTTCTCTATTGTTTATTTTGCTTTATTTTATTTACACTTGCTCTTATTGGTTGAAGTAAGTCGTCAAACACCACCACCACCACCACCACAAGAGATGGCCCCAACCATCACCACCACCAATCCCAAACTTGAACCAAGACTGCGATTTCCAGACACATTTACTTGCGACAATATCTACTCATCATGACCCTCTCAAATGTATGAACTCAACAATGATACTTCAAGAATCGAAGACCACCGCAATGTCCTCTTCTTCAAGTTACCAGAGACGGGATAATTTTCAATCCTTTTTTTTTCTTAGTTTTTTTTTTTGCAACCATATGCAAAAACAAATAAATCTCAACTAACATACGCACAAAATTTTTCTTATTCTTTATATAGCTTAGCCCTGACATGACAACTACCACGCCATCAATTCAAGATCACCTCTTCAACACTTCCAAAAAAAAAAAAAAAAAAAGAAGAATAAGATCATATCTGTTCACCAAAAAAGAAAAAGAGTCAGCCCGACGCGGGACTCGAACCCGCAACCTTGAGATTAAAAGTCTCACGCTCTAGCCGATTGAGCTAGCCAGGCGAATTTTTCTCCAAATTTTTCTGAATGGCCAGCCGGTAAATTTTTTCTTATCATGTGCAGCTAGTAATTTGTACTGCGGTCTGGAAGTGAAATTAACGTTACAGCAACCACCAATTAAATTTTTTTTAGTCCATACTGTTCAGAGCCTTCACCTGATTCCCCACCTTTAGTTAGAATTGGAAAAGGTTTGCAGTTCATTTACGATTGTACTTTTTTTCTTTTCAAGATGCCAATCGGAGTTCATGCCATCATGGAGAGAGAAGAGCAGGGAGAATTTTGGCTGATACAGATACTGAAGATTCTGTAGGTAAGTGGATTAGCTGTACAGATTTTGCAGTTAAATGATGACGACTAAAACGATAGAACTATTTCACCGTACATAAGGAAGCAAACCGGATAAGGGAAAGCTCAATACCCGCCCACAGATTCAATATATGATTACATGTTACCTTCTTAATGCATGTTAGCTTCAGTACCACAGCTGCGCCAGAAAAAAAAAAAGACAACCCCATGCACAATGCACAGATGCATAAAATGTTGCACAACTCATGTGATCAAACAAAATTGTCGGAACATAAACGCACACACACGTTCTTTATTTGTGCGATCCGCCGAATCCCGTGGATATTTTAGCAAATGTAAAAAAAGAAAAAGAAAAAGAAGAAGAAAAAGTATCGTCTCCTTGCATAAAAAAATTTGCCCTTTTTAAAACTTTCTTCAAGAAAACACTCTTTGATCCTCTTCTTCCTCTTCTTTGATCAACATCGATACCAAAGCTGTACACAGTACCCGTTACATCTAGCACAATCAGTTGTTCATTGAAGACTGAGAAAGGGGATCACGAGTAGACAAAAACACACGGCATTGCAAAACCACACACAAAACTAAGCGAAAAAGAAAAAGACACACACACACACACACACGCTTCATTCCCCTCCTCCTTCACGGCCAAAAAAAAAAAAATATAGTCACGGATAAGTGAGATGCAGTTGATCAGTGGTGCTTCACCCTTCCTATTCACCAGAATGAATGTATTCAAAAAGCCAAACATACGTCTCAACAACAAAAGCACCACTACAAACGGCGATAATCTGCACAAATCAAAGAGACTGCGCGATGATGGCGATTTGCCTACATTGCTCACAATCACTCCACAACAACAACGTGACAAATTTGATGAATTGAATGAAGTTGAAGCAAATAGGATTGTTGAAGGCTTAAACAACCCCACGGAGTCAATCTGGTCACTCACGGCTGCAATATCGAGAAGAAACAAGGATCGGAACCGGTACAGCAATGTTATGCCATGGAACGAAACTAGGGTCAAACTACCCGTCAAGAATGAGGCCACCTATTCAGACTATATAAATGCATCATACATCAAGCTTCAAATCAAAGGCGAGACTTTAATCAATCGATACATTGCATGCCAAGGTCCATTAGAAACGACAAGAAATCATTTCTGGTCAATGTGTTTTAATGAGCTGGAGAAACAGGGGAACGATGTTGTTATTATCGCAATGGTTACACCGTTGATTGAACAAGGCATGACCAAATGTGATAAATATTGGCCGGAACTAGGCGATTCATGGTCATTCAATCGGAACAATCTCGAGGATGGTATTGCATTGGAGGACTTGACCGTGAAAAACGTCAATGAAACATATGACCCCAACGAGGATTACTTGTTGACTGAGTTTGAACTAAAATCAGGCATCAAGACTAAAAAAGTGTATCATTTCTATTACTATAGATGGGCCGATGCCAAAGTTCCCCCCTCCACTGCACCTTTAGCTAATCTATCGCGACACATTGATGAAATCAAACAAGCTACCACTGAGTCACTTGAAAATCAACCAGTTCCCATAATTCACTGCTCAGCGGGCGTTGGACGTTCAGGCACGTTCATGGTGTATGATCATTTGTTTCGTCATAGAGACAAGTTTCGTGCTATTCTAGATACAAATCGTGCAAAGGATTTGGTTTACAAGGCCGTGTTTCAGTTGAGGACTCAAAGAATGATGATGGTACAGACTGTTTACCAGTACCAGTTTTTGTATGATGTGGCGAAGGAAGCATATTACGAATAAAGAAGTTTTGATTAGTCAGTGGAAGAGTGCGATGGAGAGCTTACAGGAGGATTACATTTTCGAGTAGATTTAACATACGTGAGTTTTAATATAGTAATAACTAATGATGCGATGGGATCGGAGTTGTAGTCATTATGGTCATTGTCGGTGGATATTTTGGTGACCAATTTGTTGACGTGTGCTATTTGTGTTGCAAAAAACCAAAAAAAAAAATAAAAAAATAAAAAAAGAGGGATCTTTACACCAAAATTGAGAAAGGAGGCATTTACACTCTCAAGAAATAAAGTGATTTAAAACAGAGCACATATCGATGGAGTCGGCTATAAACTCTTTATTATTATCTTCACAGAAGTTGCGGTTCAAGATCAACCTGGCATTGTTGGAAAAAAATAGCAACGGAAACACACAACCACTAACACTCTTGGCCACAACACCAGTATTGTCCAAGTTCATTCAAAGGCTCATTGAAACAAAGAGTCTCAACTGCCAGCCTAACTTGAATGCCGATCTTTTTGTTGAAAAGCACATGGGGTGTCCATATTGGGATCTAAACTTTACATCCAAATACGCAGTCGAAGTGTTGCAATTGCTTGCGGAAATCCAATTTGCAACGCATAATCAGATCCAAATTAGAGGACCACTCACCCAGTGTTTCAAACTAGGTGGTACATTCAGCAATGGCATCATATCTATTCATAAAGTTAAAGTGAATGACGTATTGTTGGAACGAGTGATTGCGTGTGACAAAATCGAAAGCATCATTCACACACCACAATTGGTAACATCCGATGAGATTCCGAATCGTGATAGATATCAAGCAGAAAGTAGTTGTAGAGGGCCAGATGCTGAAACAGATGCATCTCAACCCAAGACTCTGGTTTCAACAACGTTGTCCTTCAACCGGCACCAGATTAAACGAATTTTGGGACCTGGTGGAGCTAGGTTGGATTCCATTCGTCTACAACTGAAATGCTGGATTCATATTGATCGGAATCCTTTGGAAAATTGCATTGACGATAGCTTGAGGTTTATTAGTAAGAATAACACCAAACAGGTAATAAGCATCAGTGGATTGAAACCAAATGTTGATATTGCAATTAATGAGATTTATAACTGCTTAGAGAGAGAGAGAGAGAGAGAGAAAAGACTGGCTTCTTTAGGGAGTAGCATTAGTTCCTCTTGAATATAAAATGCTATTGTAAAGTCTGTCTCTTTTATAGTGGTTGCAAAAAAAAAAAAAAAATACTAGCCCACTAAAACTGTGGTTAACAGCCAGTGCAGGTTATTTACGTAATGACTTATCTAATATGTGCAAAGCGCTACCACATTGAAAAATCAAAAAAAAAAATTTTTTACTCTCTTTTTGTGTTACTCTGAAAATTTTCACTCTCTCTTCGTCCCTTTCTGCCAAAAGAAAAAAAAAAAAAAAAGTTTTTCATTCTCCTCCCCCCCTAAATAAAACCATAAAATTTTCTTTCTCTTCTCTTTTTTTCAACTTTCACCTAGTTTTTTTTTTTTATATTAACTACTACTTATAACTTCACTATAATCATGGCTGACGGTGTTTTCCAAGGTGCTATTGGTATCGATTTAGGTACTACCTACTCATGTGTTGCTACATACGACTCAGCAGTTGAAATTATTGCCAATGAACAAGGTAACAGAGTTACTCCTTCTTTCGTCGCTTTCACTAGTGAAGAAAGATTAATTGGTGATGCTGCCAAGAATCAAGCTGCTTTGAACCCAAAGAATACTGTTTTCGATGCTAAGCGTTTGATTGGTAGAGCTTTCGATGATGAATCCGTCCAAAAGGATATCAAGTCATGGCCATTCAAGGTTATCGATGTCAATGGACAACCTCAAATTGAAGTTGAGTACTTGGATGAAACCAAGACCTTCTCCCCACAAGAAATCTCCTCAATGGTTTTGACCAAGATGAAGGAAATTGCCGAAGCTAAAATTGGTAAAAAGGTTGAAAAAGCTGTTATCACTGTCCCAGCTTACTTCAACGATGCTCAAAGACAAGCTACCAAGGATGCTGGTGCCATTGCCGGTTTGAACGTTTTGAGAATCATTAACGAACCAACTGCTGCTGCCATTGCTTACGGTTTGGGTGCTGGTAAATCTGATAAAGAAAGACACGTTTTGATTTTCGATTTGGGTGGTGGTACTTTCGATGTTTCTTTGTTGAATATTACTGGTGGTGTTTTCACCGTTAAAGCTACTGCCGGTGACACCCACTTGGGTGGTCAAGATTTTGACACCAACTTGTTGGAACACTTTAAGAACGAATTCAAGAGAAAGTCCGGTAAGGATATCTCTGGTGACGCTAGAGCTTTGAGAAGATTGAGAACTGCTTGTGAAAGAGCAAAGAGATCATTGTCTTCTGGTACTCAAACCACTGTTGAAATTGACTCATTGTTTGATGGTGAAGATTTCTCTGCCAACATCACCAGAGCCAGATTCGAAGACATCAACGCTGCTTTGTTCAAGTCCACTTTGGAACCAGTTGAACAAGTTTTGAAGGATGCTAAGGTCAACAAGTCCCAAGTTGACGAAGTTGTCTTGGTTGGTGGTTCAACCAGAATTCCAAAAGTTCAAAAATTGTTGTCCGACTTCTTTGACGGTAAACAATTGGAAAAATCCATCAACCCAGATGAAGCTGTTGCTTACGGTGCCGCTGTTCAAGGTGCTATCTTGACTGGTCAATCAACCAACGATGAAACCAAGGACTTGTTGTTGTTGGATGTTATTCCATTGTCCCTCGGTGTTGCTATGCAAGGTAACGTTTTTGCTCCAGTTGTTCCAAGAAACACCACTGTTCCAACCATCAAGAGAAGAACCTTCACCACTGTTGCTGACCACCAAACCACTGTGCAATTCCCAGTTTACCAAGGTGAACGTGTTAACTGTACCGAAAACACCTTGTTGGGTGAATTCGACTTGAAGAACATCCCACCAATGCAAGCTGGTGAACCAGTTTTGGAAGCTATCTTTGAAGTTGATGCTAACGGTATCTTGAAGGTTACCGCTGTTGAGAAGTCAACTGGTAGATCCGCCAACATCACCATCTCCAACTCAATTGGTAGATTGTCCACCGAAGAAATCGAAAAGATGATCAACGATGCTGAAAAATTCAAGTCATCCGATGATGCTTTCGCCAAGAGACACGAACAAAAGCAAAAATTGGAAGCTTATGTTGCTTCAGTTGAATCCACTGTTACTGACCCAGTCTTGAGCGCTAAATTGAAGAAATCCGCCAAGGACAAGATTGAAGCTGCTTTGTCTGACGCTTTGCAAACCTTGGAAATCGAAGACTCTTCGGCTGACGACTATAGAAAGGCTGAATTGACCTTGAAGAGAGCTGTTACTAAAGGTATGGCTACTCGTTAAGTAAATCTTAAAAATAAAAAAAGGGTAGTTAATCTTTTATAATCTGTACATTTTTTTTTTTTCACGTTTCAAAAGAAGAACCATAAAAAAAAAAATTAGTAAAATACAAAACATTGCAGGGATAAGTAATATTCACAGTTGTGTAATGTGTCGTCGACTCTATTCATCAAGTATATAGTTGCCTAGTTTATCCATCTTGAGGTTTTTGTCACCAGCAGATATAGCAGCTATGATTTTTTCATTCTCCTCATCATGGGTGTTGCTTTTGTTGTTGTCACCAAATTCTAGATCCTCCTCGTCATAAGCGAACTCTGCGTCCTCGTCTTCATCCTCGTCTTCATCCTCGTATTCGTCCTCGTCTTCACCCTCATGCTCCTCTGCATCATCTTCAATCTCCGACAATTCATCCGTCTCATCAGTAGTTATTCTCATTCCCATCACAGCCTTCTCCAAGTCCTTCACTTCTTTCTTACCTGTCTTCTTTTTGGCATACCCTGATGCTTCGACTTCCACATCCAACAGTTTTTCTCGAATCACATCACGTTTAAAGTTGGGATAAGCGTACTTGTACCCATCTCCATACCCATCGGTGTCAAACATGGTTGGATCATGCTCTGGATGGTACTTGAATTTCTTCTTGAAAAAATCTCGTATACCCTGCACATCTCTCTCGAAATATGACTTTGCATCTACATGTTCAATAGATACACATTGGGGGAAATCAATCACGACAAAATCACTTTTCTTATTGGCATCTGATGGGTCTCTGATGATAATGTTGAACTCATTGAAGTCACAATGGATCAAACCCGCATTGGCGAGCTTGACAATAAAACTCATGAGGTCAGAGTACAATTTTTTGTAATCTAATTTCCCAATGTTGCTCATGTTTAGCTGCTTCATTGGTATACCTTTTATCCACTCCATCATAACGCAATGCCTTGAGTAATCAAACGGTTGGGGCACGTTGAATCCATTATCGTAAAGTATCTGCATAAACTGAAACTCTTTTGCTGCTGCCAATCGTGACAAGTACATCCAATTTGAAGTATGTCTATTTTTCAAATAATCACGATTGTTCTTCACCGTTTTGAAAGAGGTTCGACCAAGACGATGGATTTTCAATACTTTTTGCACACCTGCAGGATCACTGACCGAGTATATATCTGACTCCTTTCCAACACCAATGGTTGAGCCCACTGAGTACAACGTATTTCGATTCAACATTGATTTCAAGGCAAGATAGTCATACCCGTTGTAAGTCAACCTGAATCCGTCGTATGTAGCATTACGTAACCTGGCAACAAGTTTCAATTTGGCCAAATCTCCAATGGCTCTTTGTGTACCTGATGGTGCTTTCATACCCGATATGGAATGGATCATTTGGGTTGGGACCAATTCATGATTTCTGGAACCTAATTCCACGGCTTGTAAGACTCTAAAATCGTCCGAGGTCAAATACCTCATGTGAGAAGTGTCCAACTTCATGATAATTCCGCGATGTTAGTTGTTACTTGTTTATTGTGGAAAGGAAGAAGAAGAAGAAGAAGAAGAAGAAGAAGAGGAAGCTCAGAAGCTCATCCCGATAAAGTGCAATATTTTTCGAGAGAGAGATGGAATGAGGGTGAGCACAAAACGGAGTTGCAACTTATCAGAGAAAAACTCTCTCACCCCAAAAACCTCAATAGTGAATACAGCAACAGGCCATGAGGCACAGATCAAGATACAGCACACTGTCAAAAAACTTTACCAGAAAGCGCAAGAGGCAGGAAAAGTTTAAAAAGTTTGTCAAGAAGGATATACAGCCTCTTGAAGCTAAATATGCTACTCATGGGCAACTGAATTTGAACTTCATCGATACTCAAATCACAACAACAATGTCATATCCATGGAGTAAAGTCACACCCAACCAGCTACAACATCTGAAGTCCACAAAACCATTAAGGACTCTAGTGCATATATGTGCCGAAACAATTGCCTCGCAAGCCCACAAAATCACCCCAGACTTGATGACAACGTTGCCGTGGTCGATTTGGAAAAAAGTGTGGACAATGATTCTAGCCACCAACCAAGACTCACTTCAAGTATACACCATTTTCCTACGCCATTTTGGTCATTTCACCGATTTCAAGGGTCATAAATCCCACATCACAAATGTTCGTGATGAGACAATTGCGTTTACGCAAGTACCACAGAATCGACTACATCGAATTGAGACTTTATTCGCAAATGTTCTTATACCTGATATGACCCAGGGGTTGGCAAAAGTTGGAGCGAGTGTCATTTTGGATATGTCGCGTATGCCAATGGTGAGCAAAGAGGAATACTTTCTGATTTTTAACGTACCTAATTTGATTTGTCTCGATTTGTCCAACCAGGAGATCGATGTCATATTCTTACATCATTTGGGCTCGTGTATTGCCACCGGCACCAAACTCAACCAGTTAGTGCTAATAAAATTGGCCAATACAAAAGTGACACCACTAGCTGTGTTGAAGTTTCTCAATGCAATTCTGTTTCGAGGTTGCAAACTCGCTTACATTGAACTTGATTTTGAAATCAAGCATAGGCATTGGAGGCTCTTAGATCCGGGCAAATTGAAAATTGTACAAACAATGCCAATGGGGTTAAGCGTGAATGCATTAACCAGATCGGACACCACTCTGCCCCACTCACCAGTTTCCCCTCAATTGAATAAACTCCCGCTTCTTGATATATTCATAGCAAAAGAGTCTTACGATAGTACATACAACATGGAAGATATTTGGAGATCCCGAAACAGGGCGATGAATAGCATCAAAAAAAGAACAACTTTCGTTTATGAGAAAATATCACCCACCGAGTGGCCCTATGAAAATGGGGCAGCGGATTTAGAGGAGAAACCACAAAGACAGAAAAGGGCACTCAAAACAAATGCCAGAGACTTTTTCGAGTTGTAAATGTATATTGTTTTTGTTATTGGCTCTCTTAAATCCATATGAACCTATCATTAAGAAGTCGACTTCCCACGGTTCAATAATGCGAGTAATCCTTTACCTGGATTATTTGATTGGTCCTGTTGACCAATGGTCGATCGACTGGATGTAGAAAGATTGAAATTTGGTTCTGCCAAATGTACTGTCTCTTGCTTGTCCCCTGTTGGACTGTCTAGCTGTCCTGGTGGTTGTTGACGTTGTTGCTGTTGTTTTTGATGCTGTGGGAATGTGCCACTTGGGTAGTATGGTTGATGTGACTGCTGTGTATGCTTTGGCTCACTATCACCACCAACAACTTCATCGTCACTGTCAACATCAAAATTGGTGAAAGTTTTAGGAAGCGAATCATCGTCGAAAACGTATTTCCCATTAAATGCGTTAAAGTTGTCAAAGTCTTCAAAATCTTCAAAATCATCAAAATTGTCCACCTTATTTGGTTCCTGGTGAAGTTTCTGAGCAGGATGCGTCTGATCTTGCGGGGTTTGCAGAACATTGCCACTCGTGGAATCATATACACCACTCAAACTAGGAGATGATTGTTGGGCATTATTCTTTAGTAAAATGTCCCTCAATGCACTACTGGCTGAAATATCGGGCTGTTGACTTTGCTGCAGCTGTTGATAGGACTCAGGATGAGACAGTCCCCAATTTTCGGAAACTGGAGACGCAACTGTATTTGACAACGTGGCCTGATTACTACCAACTTCTCTGTCAAATTTTTGAATGCTAGACAACGCATTGGGTGAGGTTATACTTGGTTCTTTGTCTTGACTGCTCCAGATATCTTGATTTATACCACCTTTGCCACCATCACGTTGGTTTCTTCCAAATAAGCTGAGTAGTTTGTTGGCAGAGGCTGATGACTGCGATTTGTTTTGCTGCTGTTGCGACTTGTTTGCCCAGGTTGACGAGTCAACACTCAAGGAGTCATGAGACTCAGTAGTGTTAGGCTTTTTGAGTAAACTGAGGAAATCTCTAGTTGGCGACACCACTCTAGGTGTGATGTCATTATCGCGTGTTTCCTTGTTCAAAACATTAGCAATCGTACCGGCTCTTTTCTCATTGCTTGCCTCGTCGTGGCTTTTAGATGGTGTCTGTCTGTGTAAAAAGCCAAGTAATTGCTGTGATGCTACGCGATCGGCTGAAGGTTGTTTTTCGATTTGTAACGACGCATTTGCATCATGTTCTTCGACAGGCGCTTCCTTTTGTGACTGGTTGACGACTTCTTTATTTTGTTGCGAATCTGAGGCATCATCCTGTCTCGTACCATCATTTTTGGGCTTCAAAAGGTTTAGAAGGTCTTTTGAATCTTTATTGTCCGATCTCTTGAGTAATTTGATCTTTTGTCCCACAGCAGGTTGGCGTTGATAAGAGGAGCGAATGGACTCCTCAATTTCATTGGATGGCTGTTGACGCAGCAACGGCCTCGGTATATCCTTCTCCGCTGGTACGGATTTGTTCAATCCCATCCTCTCGAGTTCAAGTTTAGTTTTAGCTATTTCCTGACTGGGGCTCGATCTGTTGCTTATTGGGCTTTCGCTTCTTGAAACGCCATTACCACTAGCTGTTTTGTCGTTCTTAGATTCTGTGGGTGCCTTACGTTTGGGGAAAACACTCATTAGTTGCTGAGCTCTTGATCTGAGATTACCAGAATCTGCCTTTCCGGTTCTAGCTGCACCACCATCTTCACCTCTTTTATTTTCATTTTTGGTTGTCAAGATAGATAATAGTTCCTTTGAATGAGTTGCAGGTCTTGTCAAACTATCCGGATTAGGTGGGATTTGTTGATGGTATTGTTGATGTGGAGGTAACAACCCAGGATGGGGGAAATGTGGCGGTTGTCCAGGAACATTAGCCGGAGGTTGCATGTAAAAAGGAATATTGGGGTATGCACCACCAGTGAAAAACGGAAGTTGATGTTGAAGGTGAGGTGGAAGCTGAACATTAACCATTGGAGTAACACCAGAGTTGTCGGCTTGTTTGTTTGCTGACTCATCATGATTATTTGCGACTTGCGATGTAGGTTTTGCACTCTGCAATATGTTAAGCAACTCCCGCCCGGCATCCACATTCTCTTTACGTTTGTTCAAACCCATCAATTTCTTCAACTTGATTTCAGCTTGTTGCATGAGATCCTCTTCGCTCATCACACCCTTGTTCTTGCTTATCCATTTCATCACAGGCTTGATAATTGTTGCCACTATGAAGAAATTATTTGGATTGGACTTCACCTTCTTTTGGACGGACTTGATATCAAACCATTTTATCTGGGCAATTTCATATTTTGACACAGGCTCAAATTGGATGTCTTCGGATACGTTTTTCACGAGAAAGATCTTGTAATTCTTGCCCCTGATTGTCCTTTCAACATAATCGTTCTTGTCTATCAATTCTGAGCAATTAAACCCAATTTCCTCTTCGGCCTCTCTCACTGCACAATCGACGTCGCTTTCATCTTTCGAAATTTTCCCTCTGGGAAATGACCATGCATTTGATTCCGTCCCTTTCACCAACAACACCTTTGTTAATTCCTTGTTGAATAAAGCCACACCCCTAACCGGGATCGTGCTCTTGTATTTGCCGAATCTTGCCAACGCATCGGATGGATCTCCCCATTTCCAAATCAAAGGGCATTTCTCTAAAAGCTTCGAAGCAAAAGCTTTCATTTTCATAGAAGGTAGGCTAGGGTCCAATTGACGTACATAGTCCAAATAGAACCAATGGGCCTCCTCCACTTGAAAAAATATTCTCTCTATCGAAGACAAGTCTTCTTCAGGTACATTGACAACGAATCTTACTAAAAGGTCTTCAAGTACGCGGTCCAACAGCTGGTCGAGCAAGCCATCTCTTAGCTGTATCGACATGGTAATATGCTATGCTATGATTTATAAAGATTCTTCCTTTATGTGCAATTTCGCGGTCGGTTTGAGTGTAAGGGTGGGGTCACTTAAGGGCAATATGATTTCTTTGAACTCAACCAACAGTCAAAAAATTTTGTCGCCCATTTTTTGTCGTTCCAAACAACTACACCATGAGAACACACGAGGTTTTACAATACATCCGTTAGCAAAAAAAAAAAAGAGCTTAGGCAATACCCCCTCCCCCCCCCTCCTCTCCCCTCCACCACAAAATGAGTAGTTGTCCTAGGCTTATTACAAGACAATTGAGCACATCAGCTCACCTTCTTCAGCAAAGGTCACAACCTCGATTTGTGGATACGATAAAAGAGGTGTCCAAACCAGCGCAAGAGGATTCCTACAACGTCACGCGACCCCTTGGGTTGACTAAGCCAGTTTTGCTAAACCACAAATTGTCCGATACCTACTCCTTTTCGAACATTGTAGGAGAACTATTTGGTGCTCAAGCTAAAGAAAGAAGGCAGAAGAACCTCGATTTTGATTTGAAGCACTCTCCAATTTACGATATGAAGTCGTTTCAAAACACTAAAGGCAAAATATTTAAGCCTCCCATATCGTGGTTCAAACAAGATAAATCACTTTACTTTCCTGACTTTATTGCAAAAACTTTAACAGGGGAACTGAACAGTCTATATGATGTGCTCAACAATAAATACAGCATAGTGAGGTTATATTCCACGGTAATCGGCGAGCAATGTTCGAGATCATACTTTAAGGTAGACAACGAGGACTATTACAGCACAAACTACAAGAGCTTTGTAGAAAAGTTTCCTAATTTCCAAATAATTGATATTAATATGCCTTCCAGTTGGATCAAAGGTTTTGTTTTAAATTTATCATTATCCAACTTGAGAAAGATGATATCTCCCGAGCGTTATCAGAACTATTTCATCTTACCATTACACATATTAGCACCAGAAATAAGAGAGCAATTGCATTGCGATAATCAATGTACGGGTTACATATATATCATTGATTCTTTTGGTAAAATAAGATGGGCAACAAGCGGCTATTCCACTCCGGAAGATCTTCAATTAATGTGGAAAGTTGTCAAAGGATTGGAAAAAGAAGCTACTCAGAAAGTAAAAAGAGTATAGTGCAGAATGCAACTAATGTAAATAGATATAAAGACGCTCCGACTTGCATGAAAATGGTGTTTCTGGCAGTATGATGGCGTAGCTGCAAAACACAAGATCACATGGTAGCTGTCAGTGACGATAGTAGATCATCGAATCTCGCCAAATTCTCTCTCTTTCTCTCTCTCTCTCTCGTTCACCTCTTCTCATTTCATTAAACCTCAAACTTTTACACTTCAAATCAGTGGCAACAAACAAGTATGTTAGATCTCTTTTCAAAATGATGAATTACTTCAATTGGGAATCTCTCTGACAATCCAAAAACAAAACTTATGGAGAAAACCAATATAATTGATATCTGATTTGAGTGTCGACTTAATAACAAAATTTGAATACTAACTTTGCCACTAGTGCCAACAATAGTACAGCAACGGGATACCTACGTCTCTGTAGAGTGGACTTAATTGATGGCAGCCTTTTCTCAAGAAGTGTAGCAGCTTTTAGTTAAGGGAAGCTGTACGTTTGTAGTCTTGGCATGTGGAGCTCACACGTTGGCTCCCACTTACATCGACCGTGGAGCCACTGTCTCCTCCCAAACAAAACTCTGACCCATCTATCGTCTTCCTGCACCACCCTACCCTCACGACTATTAACCTCTATATGCTAGATTCAAAGTCAAGCATTACATTCGAAACCAGTAGGGCTAAAGCCCTAACAAATTATGTAAGTAGTATTATGTTACACAAAATACTTTCGCGCTGTTGTCTCTCGCTCGCTTTGGTGATGCATTTTTTTTTTTCAGGTTTCAATAAATCGCAGAATACGTCCTGCTCTTGCTTCTTTAACAACGTCAACTACTAGTAACCACGTCAAGATGTCTGCCCCAATCAACAAGGAAAAGTTAGAACAAGAACCAGAACAACAAATCCACAAAATCAGAATCACCTTGACCTCTACCAAGGTTAAGCAATTGGAAAATGTTTCTGCCAACATCATCAAGAACGCTTCTCAAAGCAACATCGTTAAGAAAGGACCAGTTAGAATGCCAACTAAGGTTTTGAAGATCACCACCAGAAAAGCTCCAAATGGTGAAGGTTCTAAGACTTGGGATGCTTACGAAATGAGAATTCACAAGAGAGTCATCGATTTACAAGCTCCAGCTGCCACCGTCAAGAAGATTACTCAAATCACTATTGAACCAGGTGTAGATGTTGAAGTTACCATTGCTGCTTAAGCGAGATTTCCATCTTTGATATTTTGATTATACCGTATTTGCTGAGAGGATTGTTTAAACATGTTGTGAAAATTGAGAGTGCATTTGCTATCTGGCCCTCTAGATGCGCCGTATACTAACCATATACTGACGTTGAAGACGCATTATCAGCGTCTGATAGAAGTGTCTCGAGTGAATGGGAGGGTTTTTTTGTTCTTTTTTTTTAAAAATATTGGGACGTCAAAACATCAAAATTGAAAATAGTACAACAGTTTGTATATTTTAATGAAACTTTTAATCTAGGTTAAAGCATTGTTGTAGACGATAATTAAAGATAAAGGAGAGTTTTGCTACATTGGGTAGTATCGAGAGAGTACTCATTTCCTGGTGAATCATAGGAAATTACGAACATGCCTTCACTAAATCTCAACACGTTCAACATTGCCACCGCCAACATCTCCACCATTCAAGAAAGAACTGTCAGAAGAAAAGATGCGCGCAATGTGAGAGGAATATTGGGACGTAGATGTCAATTATGAAACATATAAAAACATGCTAAATAGCAAAGGATTGGAACCATTGACACCAGCAGTCCACCGAACGACTGAGTATCCTTCCTTTCTTAACTGACAACCTCGAAAGCAGTCCCCACACTTCTCACAAATCACTTTCAGATAAACAAACAAACAAACAAAAATACAAAAAATTGGGTAATAAATGCAAAAATGGTAGCCAAATTTGCTTGAACTAATTCTTCTAGAGATGCTTACATTGTGATAATAGAAACTATACTAATGACAATGCACATTACTATACTTGAATTAATAAAGGTTTTACTAACAACAGCCAAGTGCAATATCTTGACTACTTGTATTTACTTACTTTCTATTGTTTAATTTGTAGCTAAAACATTACTTTTGAATCCTCCGTCAAGTCTGGAAGTTTTTTCCTGCAATAGAAATATATATATATCACTATGAAAAAATAAAAGCTGATTAATGACCACACTAACCATCCATTTTTTAATGACAGATGAAGAATTGAGATAAAAGCATAGGGGTGAAAGCATGCTGAATGAACGCTATTGACACAAACGCAAAGTTTGCAGTCAGATAGACAGAGAGAAAGAAAGAAAGAGAAATTGGTAGCATCGATAAGCGGCAAAAAATAAATTTTCTGAAGTCACGAACTTTAGCTTACAATATTAACGGCAGTTCCAACCGCTTAGTCGATTGTCATTGTTGGAGGACTCACTTTTGCAATCCAGATTCTGTTAAAGGTCCAGTATCAGACTTTGTTTTATGTGCTAACATCACTCTCACAACTTGCATACTCCCCCCCTTCCCCCAAAAAAAAAAGAAAGAAAAGAAAATTTCAAATGGCTTACCCCGAGTTGACTTGTGGGTTGCGATCGGTTTTGGTGCCGATGGCCCCTAATAATGAAAATGCCTTCAACCCCTGCTTTTTCACAGCCATGCTTTCTATTTTTGCAATGTTCACTTTTATTTGGGGAGGTTTCACGTTTTGGCGACAGTGGACGAGTCCCCATCATTCAAATTACCAACTTGCGAATGTAGGAATTTCATATTACACGCGAGTCGCTTCTGTATTGCTTCAAGTCATTTTGTTTGCCTATATCAGCAGTTTTGTCAGCATACATGAGAGGTTGGCAGATCAGAAAATAATTGCATTCGGGTTGACCACATTGGCAATGCTATGCGTCATTTTACCTTTGCATATATTGGAAAATTTGAAGTCTCCGATACAGCTAGACATATTGCTTGTGTTCTGGCCATGCTTCACCGTTTTTGCAGGTGCTTTGTATTTTCAAGACAACTACACCGATTGGGTGATCATTCAGCTGGTGAAATCTATTCTGCTCGTTGAAATCGCCGTGATTGCCAACAGCATCAATATATTTGTATTGGAGTATTTCAAATGGTCACCGAGCAAATACTTGATCGAGGAGTACAAAATAACAGGACACAAAGATTTATTGGAGCAGCCAAATTTGCTTCAACGTATAACATTCACCTGGATGAATGAATTGATCGTCAATTCTTACAAGAACAAAACTGTCACCAATACCGAATTACCAAATACGCCAAAGGAAATCTCCACAGTTTATTCCACTGCAATTTTACAAAAGCATTGGTATAATGGAAACTTACTCACCAGTTTGTTTAATTCTTTTGGGAAAGGTCTCTCTGTTGCGTTTGGGTACGAACTAGCTGCTAGAGCACTTAACTTCACTCGACCACAGTTATTGAGGTTCCTCATCTTATTTTTCACCATCAAGAATCCGCCATTGCTACGAGGAGTGCTCATCTGTGTGGGGATATTTGCAAATACAGTGGCACAAAATGCCTTGAACAACAAGTACATGTTGAGAAATTTGGAGAATATTTTGAACATAAGAAGTTCGCTAACGTCGATGGTCTACAAGAAGACACTAAAATTGTCAAGCGAAGCACGATTGAGCAGCTCGTCAGGGGACATTATCAATTTGATGTCGGTTGACATCAATCGAATATCTTATGCAATGACAAATATAAGCACCTTGATTATTGCCCCATTTGACATCATTTTAGGATTGATCTCCTTGTGGCCATTATTAGGAGTATCAACATTTGCTGGATTTGTGGCAATAATCGTGGCTTTACCCATCAATGCAGTATTGGTCAAGTACATAACGAACTGGAACAGGCAACAAATGAAACTAAAAGATGAAAGAACGGGAGTGATTAACGAAATTTTAACATCGATTAAAAGCATCAAGCTTTTTGCGTGGGAGAAGCCAATGTTGAGAAAATTGTCAAAAGCCAGAAACGATCACGAGTTGAAGAATTTGGTCAAGGTTCGTTTTTACAATCAGATATCAAATTTTGTTTGGTCTTTGATACCGATCTTGATGAATTTGCTTTGTTTTGGCTCGTATGTTTTGACGCAAAAGAAACCATTGACGTCAGATATTGTCTTTCCAGCATTGACGTTGTTGAGTTTAGTGTCGAATCCGATATTGGAATTCTCCGAGACAATCAACTCTTATATTGAAGGGAAAGTTGCTCTAGCTAGAGTGCGCAAATTCTTGGTCAATGAAGAGTTGGATCTGAAAGCCATTAGTAGAGTAGTGCCACCGCTGGCAGATAACTCTGATGAATATGTAGTAGTGGAGATTAAGAACGCTTCCTTTTATTGGACAAGGCCCAAATATCAAGATGATGAAGCGGATGAAGTGCTTGATGATGAATCTCACGCATTGAAAGATGTCAATTTAGAAGTGCCGAAGGGGAGTATGTCTTGTATCATTGGCAAAGTCGGAAGTGGAAAGACCTCGTTGTTGTACGCACTTCTCGGACAAATGGTTTGCATAAGGGGGGAGTTGTCGAGTAAACCTGTAATCAAGGTGCATGGATCGGTAGCTTATTGTGCTCAAAGCCCTTGGATCATGAATGCTTCTGTTAAAGAGAATATTTTGTTTGGATGTAGACTCGAGCCCGAATTCTACAGGATGACAATTGAAGCATGCCAGTTGGAACAGGATTTGAAGATATTGCCAGATGGAGATGAAACGCAGGTTGGAGAGAAGGGAGTCAGTTTGTCAGGTGGACAAAAGGCGAGACTAGCACTTGCAAGAGCGGTATATGCTAGAGCCGACATATATTTGTTGGATGATATCCTATCAGCAGTGGACTCCCATGTAGGCAAGAAAATTATTGATCAAGTCTTATCCAAAAATGGATTGTTGGGCTCTAAAACAATCATCTTGTGTACCAACTCGATCCTGGTGTTGAAGTATTCAGATAGTGTTACTATGATTGAAAAAGGGAAAATAGTTGAGTCAGTTCCCTACTTGGAAGTGGACCGAAACAATCATCCAAAAATTTATAACTTGATCACAACTTTTGGGAAAGATACAGGAGAAAATCTGTCAGGGACAACCTCAACCCCATCAAGCGAGCTTGAGCCACTTTTGGTGCCAATGTTAAATTCCGATTCTCAAACGTTGGAAAATAATGGTAAAGTTACTACTTTGAGACGCGCCAGCATTGAGTCCTTCCATTGGGATCCATTGCAAAAATTGTTGCCCAATTTAAAGTCCGGCCTGACTCAAGAACAAAGCCAAAAGGGAAAGGTCAAATGGGAGGTTTATACCGCTTACATCAAAGCTTGCTCAATTGGGGGCATATTCGTGTGGATTGGATTTATCATCATGTCAAATCTTCTTTCCATAGGAAGTAATTATTGGTTAAAGCACTGGACCGAAGAAAATTCTGAAGCTGGGGAGAATAAAGATATTTGGAACTTTCTTCTTGTTTATGCGGCGTTGGGTGTGGGTGCCACATTTATGACTGTTGGAAGGTCCTTGATAATGAGAATGTGGCTCGGTATAAATGCGTCGAGAAAGATCCACAACCAGATGGCAGCAAGGGTCATTGGCGCACCTATGGAATTCTTTGAAAGAACACCCGTGGGGAGGATAATGAATCGGTTTACAAATGATATCAATAGGATCGACGATGGAATCCCCTCGATTTTCCTGGCGTTTATTTCGCAAATCAGTCGCACTGTGTTTACCCTTGTTGTAGTAAGCTTTGCCATTCCTGCTTATTTTATTCTGATTTTGATTTTGGGGGCCATATATGCATATTATGAAATTTACTACGTTGCCATTTCGAGAGAATTAAAGAGGTTGGTGAGTGTGTCGAGGTCTCCCATATATGGTCATTTGGGAGAGAGTTTGAATGGGATGGACACTATCAGAGCATATGGTCAAAATGAAAGATTTGATTTCATCATGAACAAAGTTGTTGATTTCAATTTAAAATCTCAGTATATGCTTACATCGATCAATAGGTGGCTTTTTTTCAGATTGCAAGTTGTGGGTGGTTTGGCAGTATTGTCTGCTTCTTCGATGTTGATTTTGAGTGTCAAAACTGCTCATCCATTGACATCTTCCATGGCAGGGTTTTTAATGACATATGCATTACAAGTTACGGGCTCCTTGAGGATAGTGGTTAGACAATCGGCTGAAGTGGAGACTAGTATTGTTGCTGTTGAACGATGTTTGGAATATACACAATTACCGGTTGAGGAAGATGAACAAAAGCAAGTTTTTACGCCACCCCTTGATTGGTACAAATGTGGAAACATTCAATTCAATGACTACTCTACGAGGTATAGAGAAAATCTTGATTTAGTTTTGAAGAATGTCAATTTGACTATTGCTGAAGGTGACAAAGTAGGGGTCGTTGGTCGGACGGGTGCTGGAAAGAGCTCGCTTGCTTTGGCAATCTTTAGAATCATTGAGCCCGTTGAAGGAAACATTGATATAAACGGTATAAATACTAGTGCGATTTCCTTGCATGAGTTGAGACATCACCTAAGCATTATTCCACAGGATTCTCAATTGTTTCAAGGAACAATAAGACAGAATTTGGACCCATTCAATTACTATACCGATGATGAGATTTGGAGGGCGTTGGAGTTAGCCCATTTGAAGGATCATATTGCTCAGCTCAATTCTAATGAGGTTGATGACGCGGATAAGAACGATCTCAAAACGCATGTTTCGCATTCCAATGGCAACAAGCTATTGTGTAAAGTTAATGAAGGGGGCTCAAATTTCTCAGCTGGTCAACGCCAGCTCATGTCCCTTGCAAGGGTATTGTTGAAAATGAATGAGTCGCAAGTTCTCGTGCTAGACGAAGCCACTGCAGCGGTCGATGTAGAGACCGATAGAATCATACAGGAAACTATACGTAAGGAGTTCAAGGATAAAACGATAGTGACAATAGCTCACAGACTAGAGACAGTTATGGACAGTGATCGGATCCTAGCCTTGGATGAAGGAGAGGTTGTTGAATTCGACACGCCAAGCAAACTAATTGAATCCAAGCGAGGAATATTTTACGGATTATGCGAACAAGGAGGGTATTTATAGAAAGTGGGTAGACGTGGTGAACAACATGATAGAAATTATATATTAAAAGTTAGTAAAAGGTTGCAAAATAAAGAGATGAAGCAGTAGCGTGTAGCGAGCATTGAAGATTATACAAAGGCGGCAATCTCTTTCTTTCTCCAACAAAAAAGCTTCTTAGCGCATTTATCATTCTCCAGCACAACACACTGTACAGCACCACCAACAGGTCAAATAAAAAAATAAAATAAAAATAAAAAAAAAATAAAAAAAAAAAGAAGTAACTACCAAGAATAGGAAGAGATATAACACATACCATATTGCATCTTACAAGACTCTCACCCCTTCATCAATCTATACACATATTCATATTCATTTCGGAAAGAAACAAATACTTTACAATGGCATCAACAGCTCAACATGCTTCAAAATTCACTAGATTCTTAAACTCCGAAACTGGTCCCAAGACGGTACATTTTTGGGCACCTGTTTTCAAATGGGCTTTGGTCATTGCCGGTATTAATGATTTACAAAGACCCGTCGAAAAGTTGAGTGGTACTCAACAAATTGCCTTGTTTGCTACTGGTGCTATATGGACAAGATGGGCTGGATTCGTCATCAAACCAAGAAATCCATTGTTGGCTTCAGTCAATTTCTTCTTGGGCGCTGTTGCTGGTTACCAATTGGTCAGAATTGTGAATTACAGACGTGACGTGGGTGACTCTCCAATGCAAGTGTTCAAATATATTATCGATGGAGATCCAACGAAGCAAAAGGAGCAGACTGCACCTGCCACTGCAGCTGCCGCTGCACTTGTTGAGAAGAAGTAGAAAGCGACGCAATTTTTTTATTTATGCCTTTGTATAGAGCTTATTAGGCCGTATAAACGATTATACAAATATATATATTCATGAATCAATTAGCATCTCATCTTCGTCGTTCTCCGGTTCTACTGTTTGTTTGGCAGTTTGAGAGTTCCCCGCAAGATTGGAATTCTGAAAATTTGGGTGAATATAATTCTCGGCTGTATCAAGTCCATTGGGAGGAGCGTCCGCATTTGATCCGTTTTGTGTATTCTTTCTTTCGTCCCCTGCTTTATCGTTGCCTTCTCCCTCCTCCTGTTCAATCTCCGTTGGGGGTTCAGGACTCCCCCTCACCTCCACTTCATCGCCGTCACTCTCCTCATCGCTGTCTATGTCGTGGCGCCGCCCAACCTCTTCTCCGTCTCGGTCTGCGTCTCGGTCTTCGTCTTCGTCTTCTTCTTCATCTTCTTCTTCATCTTCTTCTTCATCTTCTTCTTCCTCCCTCACCTTGTTATCCTCGGCTTGTGCCTCTTCCACGGTATCAATAACTTGCTTAACCTTAATATCAAGGAATTCTTTCAACTGATTATCTCTAACTGACCAGGTTCTGTTCTGTGTTTGAATTTTATTCTTCATCAGCGTTAATATTTCCAAATGCACCCTTTTTTCAACTCTCAATCTGTATTCAATGTCGATCAAGTCCTTTATAATTGAAAACTCGGGAAAGAGTTTCTCGCCACTGTCAGCACTCAACGAAAACAACTGCACTAGTTGCAAATTCGCCATACCATACAGTCTCCCTAGATCTAGCAATTTCTCGTTTCCATATTTCTCCAAAGTCTTGATACTTACTGTGAAAGTGGGTATTTGGATTGACTTGGCTAGAACTTCATAGGTTTTACTAGTCTCGTTCAACTTTTGATTGGACTTGGCTACCTTTGCCTCAACTTTATTGTAATTAACAATGTCGCCCTTGATGAATTGACGTTTGGTTTCGTCTTCCCAGTTCGTATATTCTTTATGAGATTTATCCAACTTGAACGAGTCCATGATGTAATTCCTTTTTGTTAAACGGACCTGTGTTGGATCTAATGTGCTCTCATTTTGCAAAAGATCTTTACTCAACTTTAAGAGGCCGTGAGCTGAATTGAAAGAGTCAAGGTTTCTCTCTAGACTACTCAGAAGTAGTTCTATTCTCTCTGTAGGCTCAACCGATGACATCGTACTAATATCTTGACGTGTTGGTAATACTTACGAATCGTTCTTCTACGAGGTTTTGTTAACGTGTTTTTGTTTTTTTTTTTTTTCTTTCTTTTACAACCAGAACTTCACCAAAACAAGCCCACCACCACACGATACAAACATCATAGATGGCACATCAGGTAGACTCTGCCGAATTGAACACGCAATTGCTGAATGCGGTACATCGATTGAATGCCCTCAATCTTTACCAGTCTGCAAAATGGTGCGCAGAAGCATTGAATGGGATGCCGAGGCTGGAGCTAACGGGAGGAGTTGCACCTGTTCAATTACTAGAAGAAGATGACTATGCCGACTATCCCAAAGTTCTACTAGCCCAGTCATATTTTCACTGCAAAGAATTCGATAGGGCAGCTCAGGTGTTGGAAGGTTGTAAAAGTGGGAATGCTACATTTCTACGTTTGTACGCGACAATGATAGCTATTGATAAACGAGCCACAGAAGATAGTGATGGAGTGATAAGCGTTGGATCTGGTGATGCAGAGTTTATTGATGGAAGTGGTGGAGGCAATCCCAATGATTATACTGGTCACGACCAAATTCCAATGAGAGGCAATCACGGCCAGGCCAATTCAAAACATATCAGGATTTTAACAGAATCGGAGGAGTACTTGTCAACCAGAGAAACCCCATTCCTTTATTATTTGAATGGGATAATTTATCGTAAGAAAAAGAAACCACAAATGGCCCAAAAAAACTTTTACCAGTCATTGGTACTTTTCCCGTATAACTGGTCGTGTTGGAGAGAGCTAATAGATTCTTTTGTTACTTATGAGGAGGCGCAAAGCTTTATCCAGAAGGTAAAGAGGAAGAACGAGTTGTTTGCCAGCACCATTATGTTCCAATTTTTTGAAATGGTTGTGCTACAGGAATCGCATCAAAGTCTGAATAGATTGTTTGAATTGGTAAATTACTTACTGGGTCTTTTCCCAAACTTTACATTTATCAAGGTTCAGCAGTTTCTTATTGCTTACCACAACTTGGACTATTATCAAGCGGAGTCTATATTTGATAACATTTTAATAGAGGACCCATCGAGATTAGAAGATTTGGACACCTACTCAAATATGTTATATGTGATGGAAAAGAAATCAAAGTTGTCCTACTTGGCACAGTACGCGTCACAAGTGGATCGCTTTCGACCTGAAACTTGTTGCGTTTTGGCTAACTACTACTCGATGAAGAGTGAGCATGAAAAGGCGATAATGTACTACAAGCGTGCACTAATATTGAATAAAGATTGCCTAAGTGCTTGGACGCTCATGGGGCACGAATTTGTGGAGTTGAAAAACTCTCATGCAGCGATCGAATCGTATAGACGAGCTGTTGACACAAACCCCAAGGACTTTCGCGCTTGGTATGGGCTTGGACAAGCATACGAAGTTTTGGATATGCATTTATATGCTCTCTATTACTACCAAAGAGCTACAAACTTGCAGCCACTGGATAAGCGAATGTGGCAAGCTATTGGTAACTGCTACGAAAAGATAGATCAGTTGGAGGATGCAATAAAATCGTTTGAAAAGGCCTTGTCTATTGGGAAACTATCAACCGCTGGAATCGGGCAATACCTTAACGACAGTACCGTTACTTCTATTGAAGGCAATTTGCACCATATGGAAGACCTGGAGGAAGCGGTTGAGCCGCATATTTGCTATCGTTTAGCAACACTTCTGGAAAAGTTGGGGAATGCTGGCAGCACACTCAAGTATATGAGATTGTGTTTTGCACAAGAAGCTGAATGGGGTGTGAGTGATGAGACGTCAAAAGCTAGGTTATGGCTAGCTAGAAAGGCATTGGAAACTGGGAACTTTCCAGAAGCTTATGAATTGGCCAAGGATTTGAACAACAGTAATGTACATGATGTGGAAGAAGCAAGGGCGATTGCACGCGACGCTAGAAATAGAATGAAGAAATAGCCAACACCAAGCAAGGGACATAAACAAGGAAATGTCAAAAAAAAGAAAAAAAAATAAAAATAGAAAAATCTTAACCATGAGCCAGATATCCGCTAGACGTACTGTATGCTGAGTTTTCACAATAAATACTCCTCAATTTCGTACCCCGATGATCTTCGTAAATCCCCCTTCCCCCTGACCCCACACGTAGTATATCCGGTCGCGTTTCTCCACATTTGATGGGGTTGAAGAAGCAAAAAAAAAAAAAAAAAAAAGGAAGCGAAAACCAGCCCTTTGATTAATGGAGTTCAACCACCACTCTCTCAACAACCAATGTCGAAACAAGAATTCTTCTCTTACGAAGTCATTGGAAATGCGGCCGTCATCACGTTTAATAACCCAAGAAAGCTCAATTCATTTCCGATACCTCAGTATAATGTTTTGGCGAGACTCATAGCCAGAGCCAACGATGAGAAAAGTACCACAATTACTCTCATCCAATCAACCGGAAGAGCGTTTTCAGCAGGTGCTGATTCAAAATTTGTTGGTGAGCAGGACACCGCCTTTGAGACATGGTTGCAATTATCGTTCATGATGCAGCATCATTTGACACAAACCATCATGGATCATAAAAAGATTTTAGCTGTGGCATTGAACGGGTTTGCTGTTGGATTGTCGGCATCGTTAGTCATGTTGTGCGATTTGGTTTATGTACATGATGTAACTAAAACTTATTTACTTGCACCGTTTTCAAATATTGGCATTGTTGCTGAAGGTGGAGCGTCGGCCACGTTGCCTATGAGGTTAGGTTGGTCGAAAGCATCCGAAGCTTTGCTTTTATCCAAACGTATATCGGGTGAAGATATGTTGAAATCAGGACTCATTAACAAAGCTTACGATGGAAAATTCAGTTCAGCTGAGGAATTCAATAAAGCGGTGTTGGATGAGTTGCAAACTGCAACGGAAAGCTTACATGCAGATTCAATTTTTGGAATCAAAAAGCTACTCAAGGCTACATTTAAGCCAGAAATTTCAAAAGCAAACTCAAAGGAAAGTTACGTCGGTCTTGCCAATTGGACAAGTGGATTGCCCAAAGAGAGGTTCAAGAAATTGAGCTCGGGAGAGTTGAGACATAAGATGTGAAAATATGAAATACACGTATATATATATATATATATACACAAAAAAAGACTCTAACTAAACACATCCTCTTGATTTGCCTCCTCTTCATTTCCAATCTCCAACTGAGCAAAATTGGTGAAATGTATTGGTCGGTGAACGGCATCGTAGAACGACAACGGAATGTCGACTTTCAAATTGTACAAATCATTTGCATTGAAAATTGCACCCATGAAAAAGTAATTCCAAATCTCATCTTCAGGAACCATGTAAGTTCCAATAACCTTATCGGTCATGATCAACTGACTCTTTTTGGAGAACGATTTTTCAAATCCTTCGGGTGAATCGGACATCATGTCTTGGTTGGATTTACCCCACTGGTATCCTTTCTCAGATAGTTCAAATGCAGAGAGCGTAACTGACCCTGGCGTATACGAGGCTGTCATGTCAATAAACCTAGGATTGTAAACCTCCATCATTCTACTCTGTGTTGTAACATCATTGGAGGTCATATAATCAAAATTCTGTGATTGACTGTGGATCCAACCTAATAACTCCAAACTCTCATCTTTCAAATATCCATCTAACTCGGGCTGCGTTCTGGGAAATTGAATGGAATTGGTGCTTCCTAATTGAGGTACAAACACCAAACACTTGATTTCCTTCACTTCATCGTGTCCCGAGGGAGACTTACCATACAAATAAGCACCCACTTGAATTCTCAAATCTGATACTTGAATGAATTTTTGTAAAATGTTTTTCGGCATAACGTAAGTGAATGAGTCGTCATCAACAAATTCTTCTGAAGTGACATAGATATTCTTTGCTCGTAAATGCAAATTGTTTGCTGCCAATGCACGGTTCCTCCATTCATTACGTGACGAAAATGTCGCTTGTTCGTAATTGGTTGTCGTGACAGTAACAATTTCTTCACCGTGAATGTTTGTCGAGACAGATTTTTGTGCTGTTATTTCTTTATTCTCAACTTGTCCGCCGCTCTTTTCAATTTCAGCGATCTCCTGACGTCTAATAGTAGCTTGTCTCACATCCTGACCCAAAATCAAGTCTCTGATTTCAGACTGGGTCAATGACTGCACATCCAAATTGTACTTTTTGGAATGCTCCTCAAGAATTAAATCTCTCAACCTACTCTCAACTTCGATCCATTGTTCGTCCGTTAAAGACGGCCAAATGTGATGACTTTCTGTGATGACATCGCTGTTTGACCAAATTATTTGCTTGGTGGCGTCTGAATCAAACCCCAAAGCCCTCAATATCAAAATAACCCTTGAAAATGCAGTGTATGGAGAGATTCTCGTAAGCCAATCATCATAAAAGTTGAAAAGCGCCATTTGCGGCTCGTTTGCTTTCAAAACAATGTCCGACAATTTGTCGATTTTCATCGCTGAGGCAAATGGCAAGTGCAATTCGGAAGGACGGATCGAAATGTTTGGAAAATCCAACATATGCACTTCAAGTGGATCCATCATACCCTTTCTTGAAATGATAAGTTGCTTAGGCTGCTCTTCTCTTGGAAGTGACTTTACCAACGCTGTCACTTCTTCGGCCGCTTTCCATTTTGCAAGTTGACTCAACCGTTTTTGGCCCGCCCAAACAGAAGTGTGGATTATCCTCAAATACAATTGACCTGTCTTTGGGTTCAAAATAAAGACACATCCGTTGATTGGCTTTGTTGCAAGATTTCCTTCAAACGTCTTGTGGACTGTAACTCTGTACACGTTGGTATCGTCGATAAATAATTGAGTCTCGTTGTTAAACAATTCGGCGTAGTTGTTTGAATTCAAAAATGCCTCCTGTGGCTGTGCATGATACAACTGTAACCCTTTTCTGATCCTCTCTCTCAAAACGTATAAAGCGGGGTTAGCTTTCATGATCTCTCTCATGGCATTATGAACCAATGGTTTCAATCCTGGGAACCAATTGCCATATACGTCGTACATGTTGTACGCCAAATCTATAGCAATAATTATACCAGTGGGTGAGGGGTATGAGCTTGTACCATCTGTGGTGTAGTCAAGGTACTTTGATCTAGCGTATCTCGAAATGTCATGAGAGTCGTAGTCACCATAACGAAGCTGCACATCAATCCAAAACTTCTTTGCAGGTAACACCATCTCGTCATTCTTATCATTAAGAAGTGATGGCTTGGACACGTTCCATCTATAAGTGCTTGTAAGAACAATATCAGCCGTTGAAGAATTCATTCTGTACGATTTACGTGGATGAATTGCTTGTTTCTCCACATTGTCAATTTGCAAAACTTCCAATTCTTTATCTAGAACCTGACACAAGTCCTGGACAACGCTCTCGTGTATCTTTTGCCAAAGATGGGCACGGAAAATTTGGATCAACGAAATCTTCAAGGTGGGGATTTTACCGTGAAGGAAAATACCAGTCAAATCCAACTGAACCAAGAACCCAACATAAACATTGGCTCTATTGATTGTAGGAGACCACCATAAGGTGAAACGACGATTTGGAATTTGACTCAACCCAGATCTTTGCGCGTTGGTCAACTTTTTAAATTTCAACGAATCTTCAAACCCGGATGCCTTCTCCCAGAACAACCCCTCCCATGAATCAAACCCAGTACCCTTGAACAATGTGTGCTCTAAAATGGTTTCTATACCACCCAAAGCTTGAATCACATCAGTTCTGTAAGCATTGAGGTTCCACAACTTCCCATCGTGATGATTATTTGTCCATGCAAAAGGGTTGAATCGACCAGTGCTGAAATGTTTGAACTCTCTACGAACTCGATGTCCCTTGTCATATGCCAAAGTGTGTCGATCTTTTTGAAATAGGGTACTTATTCTAGGAATTCCCCTGTCCCAGTTGCCTTCCATATCCTCAAATGTCAAGCGTCGGTTCTGCTGAAGAGCCTCTTCTCGTTTAATTGCATATTCTGCCCAAACTCTTTGGGAGTCCAAGAATTCATTTTCCCATGTTGTAACATATCTAAAGATTGTCGGTATCATTTTTTCCTCTTGATGCGACATTCCAGCCTTGAAATGAGTGATTCCGGTATCAGTTTGCTTGGACCACCTCAAATCTGACTCTGGTATAAGGACGTGAGAAGCACTTAGCATCCCCAATCCACCTAATTCCTTTGGAGTGTAAAAGACAGCTGGTGGGAACCGAGTGGGCATTTTCGAATTTAAGCCCATCTTGACTCGGTTCTGTATCTTTGTTTCGCACTTTATCAACACCTCCAATAGCGATGGAGTAGCAATAGCAGCCTCCCTAAAATACGTCACTAGCGCAATCAATGCCGTGTTCCACTTGGCGGCAACTTTTGTAAATGTTGTTGAGCCTGACGACATTAAAATCTGTCTGATCCTATTATGGAAGTTGTCAATAGCCGCTTGGGATACTTGCAAGTAGGCCCTTGCTGTTCGTTCCTTGGACGAGTGATCCACCAAATCCCACACATTCTCTTGCGAAGACGAAGTTTCTTTGGCGCGAATTTTGGGTAATATCCGAACTTCAAACCCGCACATTTCAAACAATAAGTTGGGGTTGTCACGAGAATATACTGAAGAAAATGTGTCCTCCCATTCAATAGTTGTTAGCGATTTCGGGATGCGTGATTTAATTTCCCAAAACACAGCTTTTCCAAGATTCACGTCATGTCTTATCAACCTCATTCTAGCGTCTTTGGGCCAGCAACGATGGTTGTTGTATCCCGCGACATTGGAATGATTCGGGTCGGGGTTTTGTTCCAAAAAATCATCAATCAACTCATCAGCCTCGTCGCTTTCAAAACGGAAAAAAATATGAATCTTGTCCATATAACGAGAATAGAGCCTAATGGGGGAGGCACATTGGGTCGCAACATCTTTAAACTGGAGGAAATTGTTGGGATTATGTGGCGGACCTGCTAGTTCTGTTGCTCTATCCAAACCAAGAATGAGCAAATCAACAATCAACCCATAGTACTGGTAAACAAACGATGAAAATTGAAGACCACGAACAATTCCATATTGATTCACATAGTTCATATCCTTGTATGTGAGATTGACATTATTCTTGGCCGTAATGTAGTCAGCAAGATTAGTATCCATAACCAATCTCAAGAGTCTATTGACCAATGTAAAGTCAATCTTGTCGGCAAACTTTGACAATTTCGTCTCCAACATTACATTTGATTCGCCCTGTGATGTATTCCAAACGTTTTGTAGGTTATTCACCCCTTGACACCATTTGTAAACCATTAGAGGAGGAATCTCGTCGTCCGCAGGTTTGACCCAGTTGGGGAACAATTTCCGCTTATCCGCTTCATACCACAAGTATTGATCCAAATATGCATCGGTGATTTTCTCGATTGGGTCAACTGCGTATGAAGGAGCCAAATGACTATAAAAGTCCATCATGTCCAAACCAACCTCTTTAAAGATCCTCTGTGTGAGTAAATGCTTCTTCACTCGTGCCAAGCATTCATGTGGATTGTCATAAGCTTCTTCAATCAAAGCTAATTCCTCTCTTTGTGCAGAATTCATCTTGGCATTGGCATTGAAGTTTGCTTTCAAATTTTCCAAAGCCAATGTCAACAATTTAGTGTCGTGTTTGTACGATATGGGAGGGAATGGTATGGGGCTGAACTTCCTACTCTCCAACCAGCTGACTGTGGTTTGAAAAACATGTATTGCCTCATCTGGAGAAACAAAGGGTCCATTCTTCCCGAAATCGGCTTGTCTTTCCAGCTCATTCTTAATCCACAACCTAGTCAACCGACCCAAATTCTTTTTGGCGACAGTCTTTTCAACGTGGGTCCCCTTTCTAATACGTTCGCGATTGTAATGCGCAACTGAGATCCAGCCATCAGCTTTAGCCTTGACGTATCTTTCAATGATCTTCTCAATGGGCTCAGGCAATCCTGGCACTTTCCATGGTATGTTAGCTTTCCAACAACGCCAAGCTTCACTCAAGTGCTGGAGTATAGTTTTCGATTTGCTTTGCTTCAATCCTTCCGGGATCATGTCCAATATATCATGCATCACTTGTGCTCTCAATTCCAAATCATAGTATGAATCTACTCTTTGCTTGGTAATTGTTTTCGCAACGTCATTCTGTCTTCGGCCTTCAAATTGTCTTGCTATCAAGTTACCGAGCCACCTCTCCAACAAGGGTATTGTCCCTCTCAAGAAAAATATCCAAACTTTCCATGCCGGTTGCCAAAACCCACATCCGGGACCTTTTCCTATGAGTTTGTTGAATCTTTGGTAAACAATGTGCTTGTAATCCTTACATTGACGAATTTGGTGCATCACTTTATACTTGTACCGATAAATACCCGTCAAATGACCCAAGTGGTTCAAAACGTAGTAGATGCCATCAGCCAATTGATACGCATCAACGTTTCCCAATCGAAACTGTATATGGCAGTCCACTATTATCTTGATGGCTCTTAGTAATTCCCGAATCAAATGGAACGCATTACCAAATCTCGACTTCTTCCTCTCTTTGGTGGTTAACGTTTTAGTTGGTTTCAAATTGAAATTGTAGTCTAGATGCAAGTAGGTTAATCCACGCTTGTGTATCAACAAGTTAAGCATATTGAACCCTTGTCGACAAACTTGTAGCCCCGCCTCCACCCAATCAATGCGTGTTTCTTGGAAATACTTTGTGTTTCGCAAGCTCTTTAATAAATTCACTTTTTTGGTGGCCCTTGCCTTTCTGGTCTTTTTGCTTTTAAGCTCATTCAGGACATAATTTTTCAATAATTTTTGATACGAAACCCTCACCTTGAGTGGACTGCCTCTTGGAGCACGATTTTTGTACCATGATTTTGTTATAGCGACATCTTCTGCTCTCTTGGTTCTACCACTACGTATGTTGAATGGGTATGGTGCAGATAATAAATCAAGCGATGACTTAAGGCTAGGAGGTTCGTAGACGGATGGAGGAATCAGGTTGCATTCTTGTGAAGCAGTGAAAAAAGGTCTTACATCGACGGGGAAATTGTCCACAGTCGTCTGTTTCCTCTCAGTAGCCAGCTTTCTTTTCATCACTGGATTATAGCTTGTATTGAATGTAAACGCTGAAAGTCCATCACTATTTTCGACTGATCCCTCACGACAATTCATATCTGAGTGAATAGGCGCGAGTGCTATTTGCTTGACAAACGAGTTGTATAAGTAGGGGAAGTCAACCTTGTATTCTGTTTGTATTGGATTCCTGATAATGATCCTATCTAGTGAATTAAATTCTGTGAAATCTTCATATTCCGGATTGACGGCACTCTCCTTGAACAATGGTTCAAACTTGGGACCACCAGGTACGGCCACATTTAAGCTCTTCGCTGTAAAGAGCTCTTTTTTATCAAATGAATGGTCAGTATGGGTCAACAAGGGTTTCGATATATTGTACAATTTGTCCATCGTAGCGGCATCAAGGTTCCAAGAGCGATACGAATCCCCATTCACCACATCAGAGTCATCCACTAAAGGCTTTTCATCATAAAACCAATCCTGTAAATCGTCCATCTGTTCAATTTCGCCTGACTTGATAGCTGCTGGCGGTTCCACATCTTCAAAATTTTGTGTCCAATCCAAAAACTGTTCCTCGTCATCCAAAGGTGGGAACCTCATTCGCTTGAAATGTTTTCTATCTCGCTTTTCTCTCCGCATCATGTTCCATGTAGCTGCCCATTGAGCAATGTAGACGGGCTCGATTACTCGAGGAATTTCATTGACAAATGTAATTGCACCTGTTCGATGATACAACACCTTAACTTCTTTTGTTTGTTCCCATGGTTGGGGCATGTTTTCCAACAACTTTAGTAATGCATGTGGTAGATATTTCAATGCCCCCAAGTGTGATCGTTTGTCGGCATTCACATTTCGCAGACTCAAATCAGCATGATCAATCATGATTTTCCTTAAATGTTGCGGTGGCATTTCAGGTTTTGGACCCGCCACACCAGCTCCTATCACTGGTTTTCTTGATGGTTTGTGTCTTGATCCTTGAACCTGGCTCCAGGTTCGCTTCCCATTAGATTCATCTTCCGTGGAATTGAGAATAGATGTTGGAATGGTTACTTTAGGAGATTTCGTACTACTTGGTGGAGGTGGAGGTGGCGGTGGTAGTGGCGATGGTGGTGGTAGCTGCTGCTTCGATATTTGTTTATTTGCAGTTGATGATGGTGGTGGTGGTGGTGGTGGAACAGCCTTTTTAGAAGACCTTTCTGATTTTGGCGACGCTTTCTCTTTGGCCAGTGGTGGTGGAGGTGGTGGTGGTGGTGGTAAAGGTGTCGACACGGGAGAAGATACGTGTTTTCTTTTCGTGGATCCATTCCCATTTGCCAGTGTCCCTGGCCCTTTCTGTGGCGGTGGAGGTGGTGGCGGTAGCTTGCGTCCCATGTGTCACTAATTGATTAGGTTACCTATTAAAACTGTAATTGTGATGCCTCTCAAAAATAACAAAAAAGCTTTGGCGCTACCTCGTGCTCATTGGTAAAAATTTGTGATGTGCATTACAAGACACGACTAGAACCCTCTACTTTAGGTTAGGGTGCTTCACGGTAGATAATGCGGGAAGGAAAGGTTCCATGTATTTTACGGAAACGCCAGTACGGTTGATAGCATAATAATCTCGTATACTACAGACTCTCAAAACTGCACAAGAGAAATTGACTCGTCTTTACGTTCTCTACAGTTCCATCATCGAGCTCCCTGTAATAATTGGATTCACTGCTATCGCAAAACGATTGTACCGTGGGTTAAAGTGTATCTATTCTTGTTACTGACAGATAAGTGCATGCCTGCATGGGTAGCGAGAAGCAAAGACTACCAGGGAATCTGTTCAAAAGAGTGTAGAACTGGGTTCGTATAAAGAAGACTGGGCTTGGATTTTCTCATCAAACCCTTATCCTAAACAGGAGACTGTATGTTGTCATACACTGAGACAGAAGTATGTGGTCTGTACTCATTAGGATGTGGGTATTTCTGTACTGTTGTAATTGTAATTATAATTGCGGAAGGGTAAAAGAGTGAGCGAATTGCGGACGGGAAAATCTGACAATCGGATTCTCAGGGCACACAGTTTTTCCCCAGTGTGATCTTTCCAAGCAAACCCTTATAGGTACCTTCCCATCATACACACACACACACACACACACACACACACACCTGACTCAATAGGGGGTTATATTTCCTAGAAACCTTTTATCAACAGCAACTACCACAACTGGCAAGGACACTAATCTACACATCTATGGCTATGTCTGCCAACGTGACAAACTCCACACTTATAGATCTTGCTACAGATAATGACACTGACTTTTCATTTTTGAAGCTAATAGAGTCAGTGGTCGAGGCCATTTGGGAACAAAGTAGCCTGTCGGAACTCAATAATGATGCGTGGTCAAGATTTGGTGCGATAAGTACTTATTGTTGTTCTGTATACGGCCTCGCCTGTTTGGTGATGGCTTTGATTTTGAATAGGACATTGGTCATGGCCTCCACCAACAGTATTCACAATCAACAAGTGGCCATCAACCGACAACGCCAAATAAGTGGGAATAGGGGATTGATAGATGCCTATAAACGAGCCACGAACTTGAAAAAGGTTAGCATTTTGAGTTTTCGAGTGGGTATAATAATGATCCTACTATACCAGATTTCGAATGTACTCACTGCATTGAAATTAAATCAGTTTTTGGGGTTAACTGAATCATCGAGTATAAAATGGTTTTATAGTCTTATTCCAGCAAGATTCTTCACATATGTACCGGAAAAGTTTGCTGAAACAAAGTATATGAACACACCATCGAGGCAAGTCATGATTGGACCAACCAGTGACATGTATTGGCCAATTTTCTTGACTTTTTGCTGTCTGGCTTTTGTTGAGACTTTTATTGCTTGCATTCAAGGTAGAAAACCATTTACTGAGAGTGGAATCACCATTTTTGAACATTCGTTGGCTTTTCAAGAATTTAGTACCAATTCTGCTTTTTTCTTTAGCAATTCATACAACTACAAGAGACCAACTGAGGTGTTGTTGATTACGTCACTTTTCCTGATTTTGAACCATTTGAATATACACGTGGGAGCAATACTCAATGATAATAAGTATAGGTTGATTCCACTGGCCACGCTTGGATTGGGATATTTGGCTTATTTCATCAGTAGTATATGGAAAAGGAAAGTTTTCCAGTTTCCAATCATTTTGGTCTTGACATTCACACCACAAGTTTTGATTCTATTTGTCATATTTGTTAGTTTGACGATATTAATGACGGCAGTGGCTGTCAATGGGTTTAGATTAGAAGGTTTAAACTATGCAAGTTTTTTTCTGAATCTGAATGGAGGAGAGCAAAGCGAAGACAATGTTGGTGAAAACGAAGTTGATGATGAACAAAATATGAATTCGCTTGAAAATATTAATATCAAGTGGAGTGATGATTTTTACACTGCATTATTGAATTTGGGTGTATTGGCAATAACTCTGGCGGGGAAATCCAGCTACATCAAAGAGTTGAGTCTTGTGACTTTGGATAATGAGACCTGGGTTGAGAGAAGTCTTTGGCAACAGGTGCAACTGGGGCAAACATCTCATACCAATGAAGCTAGTTTCCTAGAGGTAATGAAGCAGAAAAGGAGAAAGGGATATTCAAACTTGATAGATACCCCTACATCTAAGCTCGTTACACACGGTGAGTCGAATGCGGAATCGAATCACGCTTCCCGCGAAAATCCATATCAGTCAAGTAGCATATTCAAGAGACGGTTCTTGTACTTGAGGAGGATTGTGTTTGACTTTGCTCAACTAGTATATGGTGTTGTTGCGAGCTTCATTTTACGAGGAATCCCTGGATTTTTTCTGCTGGTGTTCAAAAGGGGAGGAAGACTGACGAGAAATATGAGACGTGACGGTATCTCAGGTAACGGAAGCCACGGCTCGGATGTACTTTCAAGCAAGCAAATACTTCAGCTAGACAATTACACTGTTGAGCAATTGGAGCAAAATTATGCGGCAATTCTCGCTGGGACGGATTTACCAAACATTGACAACTCTGAGGATTACGTTGGTACTCAAGAAGAGTCAGATTACGAATCAGATGCAGAAGTTATAGATCTTACCACAGATGTCAACAGCAGAAGTATGAGTCGGGTCAATGACTATGCTATTTCGTCGTCACCTTTGCATGAAATATTTGACAGTGAAGGGCTCAAAGAGTTATTTGAGGAGTCAAATGAAACGTCTTTACAACTAATCAGGGAACATTTGAACTATGAAGGAAGATTGACACGGTCAAGATACCACAAGTTGCACCAAAACACTGATTCAAAAACAGATTTTGATTCCAAGGATGAAAGTGAGAAGCTCGTGGAGTTGATTATTGCCAAAAGGAGTGAGAACAAGGAAGGATTAGCCAAGGAAGGTCAAAGGTCTATGGAATGTGTCATATGTCAAACAAATATGAGAGAAATTATCACTTGGCCATGTAAATGTTTTGCCATTTGTGAATCTTGTCGATTGAGCCTTGTGAGTAAAGGGTTTGAAGGGTGTGTGTGTTGCAGAAGGGATGTTGAAGGCGTTTCCAAGATATATCTTCCTTGATTTAGAGTGGACGCGTGGAGGCGTATATATATATATATATGTAGGTATGTACATATATATGTACAGTACTTCGGGATTCAGATTTATTTGAGTAGGTGGTATTTTGTGGTGTAGATTGGGCATGGTGCATGAATGTCGTGAGTAATTAATTTACGACACGACACCGAAGTTGAATTATTTTTATACAACCCACACGACATTGATGTTAAAAGAATAGAGAGCTAAACAGTAAAGAGAGAGACACGCTTATTTTCTCTCACTTCATAAAACTTTTTTTTTTTTTTTTTGCCCGTTTTTCTCCTATTTTTATCAATCGACACTGTAAGTGCAGAAGTAAAGTAGACGACGACGACGAAGAAGAAGAAGAAGAAGAATAGGAGAAAAAAACCAGCTTTAAAACAACACGTACAACTCAATTTGATAGTACCTTTTGCAAACACTCACCTATATTCAACCAATCCATTCATTAAAGTATTCATTGAAGACACATCACAGCTCGCTCACACATACTTGCCATACTAAGTTGACATTTGCATTTACCTTTCATGCATTAGACAAGTCCGTGAATAGACCCCTTCCCTCGATTATACAACCATAATAACTAAAACAATGACGTCGCCGATCTATGCCACCACTACCACCACCACAACCACAACAACTACAACAACTATAATATCAAGCATTCTCTCATCTTCACCTCCACCTCCACCAGCAGCATCTCAAGCGTGGGAAATCATACAACAAACAATAGCCCAAAATGTCTTGTACTTCTTGAACCTATTGGAAGCGTTTCCAGGTGGTCAAATTATCGTAAGGTACATCAAGTCATCTTACCAAAACGATCCAGTGAGATCTCTTTTTGAATATTGCTTATTCATATTTGCATTGACGTATTTCTTCACGTCGAAAAAGAAGGAGAACAAGTCGGAATTTGTCAAGTTTTCCAAACTGGAGATTGATGAACTTTGCGACGAATGGGTGCCTGAACCTTTGGTTGAGGCAATTACTGACTTGGAAGCTTGGAGAATCAGGGCCATCCCAGAAGTCAAAGGGTTCAATGGTTCACATATTGAGCTCGTCAACCCAGACTTTGAGGAAATTTGTCATGACTCGCTGGTTGTCAATCTCGTGAAGCAAGATTTCCTTGATTTGAACAGTAATACAAACATAAAGCAAGCTGCAAAGACGGAAATTGAATTTGCGGGTGTTGGTGCTTGTGGACCCCCAAACTTTTATGGAACCCAAGATGTTCATGTCAGATTGGAGGAGGACTTGGCCAAGTATTTGGGTACTGATCAGGCTATCATTTATGGTCAAGATTTTGTCACTGCCAGTTCTGTTCTTCCTGCTTATTTGAAAAGAGGCGATTTATGCGTTGTTGATAGAAATGTGAACCTTGCTATCCAAAAGGCCTTGATTGTTAGTCGTGTGGATATTGAATGGTATGACCACAATGATATGGAACATTTGGAACAGATTTTGACCCAGTTGAAGCCAATTTTGGATAAACAAAAACCACTCAGGAGGAGATTCATTATCACTGAGGGACTCTTTGCAAATACTGGAGACCTTGCCAATTTACCCAAGATTGTTGAGTTGAAAAATAAGTTCAAGTACAGATTGTTTTTGGATGAATCGTTATCGATTGGAGTTTTGGGAAGTACTGGTAAAGGTTTAACTGAACATTATGGAATTTCAAGAGATGAAGTTTCAATAACCATTGGGTCAATGGCAAATTCTTTTGCCTCATCTGGAGGGTTTTGTGTTGGTGTTGAAGTGATGATTCACCATCAAAGAATCTCATCAAATGCATATGTCTTTAGTGCTTCTTTGCCTCCATATTCGGCCAAAGTTACATCGCAAGCTATCAAAGAAATCAATATTCTTGAACCAAAGACTGGGAAATCAAAGCTCATGACTCAACTTCACCAAAAGACAATTTTCGCCTACGATGCACTTCTATCAGGGTTGAAGGATGTGCCAATGACCATTACCTCTGTGCCACAATCACCCATGATTCATTTGACATTCACTGACGAGTACAGATTGCAATTAAACTTGCCTTTACTCTATGGGAACTCGACATTTGTCACCAAGGGGAAACCAGCCAAGTTCCTGAACCCTTTTGATGAATATTTGAACCTTGAAAGTTTTATGTTGCAAAAGATCATCGACTATGTATTAAAACAGGGCAAAATCTTGTTGACAAGAAGCAAACTTATTTTGGAGCACGAGGATTTACCTGTTTTGCCACCACAGTTACTTGTCAACGTCAATGTTGGTGTTTCAGAAGAAGAGTTGAAAAGGTTGGCTGAAATATTACCAGAGGCAATTGACGCTGTTGTGTCAAGTGTAACTAATGAGGATGAACTTTTTGAGTTGACTAATGAACTCATCAACTATTGATATAGAAATTGTGAGACATTCCCCAAAGTGAAGGGATGTAAGATTGATCGATGGTGGTGTAATGGTGTTTGTTACAGATAAATATAGATAATAGTAGCTTTCTTTAATATTAATTTTAATTTCACATATCTAACAAAAGCAATATTTTTCCAAAAGTAGTTGATTGTTGTGCTTTGAGTCACCACTCACACTTTCATGAGCAAAAGATCTGTCTCTGTGATCAGCCCCTATTCATTGAAGACAAGCTAAACTCTGTGCATCCACAACAAGCCACAGTAGTGTCATCAATATGATAGAACTACAATGCTTTATACGAGACGGCAAACTTGCGTTTTCTCAACCACACAACAGTCAATTAGGATCACACATGACGATAAAACAACCACACTGTGCATCATCAAGACACATTCATGAATAGAGAGAGAGAGAGAGAGAGAGAGAGAGTGTGTGTGTGTGTGTGTGTGTGTGTGTGTGTGTGTGTGTGAGGGGGGGGGTACAAATGTGTGTTGCGGTCGGACATTCTTTCAAACAAACAAGCGGTGGTTAACTTCCACTGTGAAAGTACCGTGGTGCGTTTTTATTCCACATATCCATCCCGCCGCCTACTGTCCCACTTTCCGCTCCCTTCCCTTCCCTTCCCCCTCCCCCCCTTCAAATCGCCCCGCTGTCGGCGTGAAATGTGACGATAGGGCGGAGCAAAACCAGACCACACAGACATTTTTGAATGCACTCAAACTCACTCACACAGACAGACACCTACAAGCAGATACCCACACGGACACACAAACGTGCATGCTACAACACCTGACTTCGACGAAACACTTTACCACATTAGATAATGGTGATGGCTGATTAATAAGTTGTGGCTCTAATCATTTGATGATATTGTTTACTGCTGCAACAATTGAATCTTTACTTGGCGATTCTGTTTACTATAGAGATTGACACACGTGTGTGGATTTTGAATGGCTACGAAATAAACTACCTAAGAGGACTCTTGTGTTGTCTATTACTCATATGCAACAAATTTCATCAAAGTGTCGCCACAGTTTTCTGTTTGGAATTCAGGCTGGTAATGGACCTTTGAATCCACAATTGCACATCCACTGAAGGGGAACAATGTGAATATGAAACACGTTGTGGTAGCATTGACGACGTTGTAGTGTTCAATCTGCTCAATATAAATACACTAGCCATCTCCCTCCGTTTCGCAACATGTTTTCCTACCTTCCTTCTCATCATTACCTCAACTCAAATCAATCCAAATCTACAATGAAGTTCACTGCCGCTTTAATCTCCACTTTCGGTTTAGTCTCTGTTGCTAATTCTAGTTTGATCCAACGTGGTTACGACGATGACGATGGCAAGAATCGCCCTACTCCAACCGACTACCCACCTCATCAACCAAAAGTAACTTCATTCCCCAACAAGTTTGCGTTGGGTGCCAAAGTCGGTGACGACATCTTTATTGCTTTTGAATTGAGCGATGGCCAGATTGAGTATGGTACAAAGAAGTATACTATCCCCTGTGTTACTCCAACTCCAATTGTTGAACCATGTGACACTGCTACTCCAACCACTGTGCCATGTGAAGAGCCAACTCCAGAACCAGTCACATATACTCACCCTCATCCAAGCAAGCCATGGAAACGTGATGGATTCGATTTCGACAATGATGATTCATGGTTGACTTTTGACAACTCCTTGGGATACGATTGGTTTACTTTGAAAAATTCAGTCTTGAGAGATTCCAAGTATAGGATTGGAGAGATTGCTGCTAATCATCAATTCCAATTTGATTCACCAGTTCAGCCTGATGCGTTGTTCAGCTCTGGATTCTCGATTGTCCATGATGACGGATATTGGCTTTTGGCTTTGAATGGCAAGACTGCATTTTGGGATTCTCCAGTGAATGATTATGGTGTTTACAAGGTCTACAATGCTCCAATCAATCCAAAATCAAGACAAATCGAACTTGTCGTTATTGTTCTTGTTTGAGTAAAAAGTTGGTCATTTTTCGCTGAAGAGTTCATTACGTGCGTTGGGTGTGTTGTTTCGTTGGCTGCTCTTGGTCTTTTTTTCTTTTGGCTAGGTCCAGCTTCAGTTCGTCTTTCCTGTTCCCCCCCCCCTAGCACCATCACTTTCTTTTTTTTTTTTTTACACATCTACAAGCAGTGTGGCTTCATCAATGCCTGGCTTTTCTATTACAGAGAAAAGAAAAAAAGTTTCAAGTTCGAATATCGTTTCTTATCCTTTTCGGTTCTTATTTATTATTTCGTGAATTGTTTAGCTATATTATTGAATATACATACAACGCACTAACAAAAGTGACCAATGTAAAAAAATGCCATTCTTTTTGGTTTACTTACCAGTGTTTTACGGAAATTATATGGGGTTCAATAGCAAGCAAAAGCTTCTTCAATTCCAGTCTTGATACGTTATCCTTCAACAACAACAATTCCAATGGACTTTCACCATTCATGTACTTCAACAACTTGTAGAAAATGGCGGTCAACTCGGCATTCAATTTACACTCCTCAAATATGATTTCATTGATCCATTTGCGTTCTAATGTGGATGCTCTTCCTGGGTCGAGGATTACGGTATCTTCGTCTTCAAGTAGCGTGACCGTGGAGGATGATTTGTTCAAGTGGTATTTCAATGAATCGAGATTGGATTTGTTCAATTTGGATCCGCTTGTACCTTCGATATCCGATTTGGACGCCGTGTTGGCACTGACGGCTGTGTTAGTGGAAGTTGTCACAGCATCACCTGCTGCTGCTGCTGCTGCTGCTGCTGCTGTATCAGAGGTGGCGGTGGCGGTTTTAGCATTGGAGTTGGAATTGTCTGCGCTTGCCACCTGTTTTGACGAATTATCAGTGCTTTTCGTAACCTTTTCATCAGCAACATATTTGCTAGTTTTCCGTCTGGTTAAATTCTCATTCTCAGTATCCTCCTCCACTTTGATTTTGATCTTGCGAGAAATCTTCAACCATATGAATGTCAATTGTTGAGTAGCGTATCCAAATCGATTCAACCATGCCAATGCCCGTATATAACTATCTCGATGATCGCGACTTGGAATTATCGCCGCGAATTGCTGTGGTTTTCGCGATTTGGGCGATAACAATTTCAAGAAATGTGGTAATGATGGCAATGTGGGGAATTTCTTATTGAATTCGAATATATCTTCATAGAGTCTTGTTGTTAATGGAGCCATGGGTGAAATGATGTATACTGAGCGGCTAGATAATGGTTGGATGATTCGTGCTTTTCGCCAATATATCAAATGGAATGCAAATGATTTGATTTGCCGAAGATCAAATTGAGGATGGCGGGTGGATAATTTGAGTAATGACTCAGTCGGTTCGATTGAGCGAATAAAATTGGAAAGAATAGAATCGTGTGAAGTTTGTACATCTCTGATTATATTTTCGGGCTCATCGAGAAGTAATAGTGCATAGTATATTACTACTTCATCTGAATCATCATCTTCTTGTAACGGTTTGAATGCTTCATTCTTTTGTCCAAATCGAGACGATTCGCCAACATTGATCAATCCAAGATTGCTTAAAGTATTGACAGTTGATGATAAATACGATCCAGGAATGCAGGGTACAGATATATCAGGTAGCGAATGGAATTCAGTCTTGACTGGTATTTGAAAAGATTTCAATTTCCCATTGATTGTCAAATTGGCAACTTTTGATGAACTAATGGCAACAAAACAATCACGAATCAATTTGCACAAGGATGACATATCTGCCAAACTGTTTTCATCTTTGATTTCCTCTCGCAATGCAACAATTTGTTTTACTTCTTGTCCAATATAGTCATGCTTCAATTGAGCACGCCGGAGAATCAATGACAATTTCGAAATGACATGATGAAACATTTCATCAATTCGATAATTGAATTCCATAGCAGGTGGGTTCATGATGAACACCAAATGAAACATGTTTAAATTACTTTTCAAATCACCATTTTCAGTTTCAGGCTCGTTATAATTGGCCAACTCGTGAGTGTCGGCGTGAGGATCAACGGGTCTACTATTTGACCGTGACCTGCCACTCTTTTTCTGTTGAGCCTGTTTACCATTTGGTCTAGGCCTCTTTTTCCATCCTCCATCTATACTATTGTGTATTGGTAATCCCAAGAAAGTTTTCCCCTCAATTGTCATTTCAAACCTGGCATTGCACATTGCAGTGGGTGGGGCCAACATTTCACACAAGTACGAAGGATCTATACCCATAATGTCGTCATTGATAGTGACGTAGCTGTTTGGAACGTTTGAATTTGATGTTGAACTATGTTGGCTATGTTGGCTATAAGCAATGCTTGTTTTTGAACCAATTTGTTTCAAATTGGCTCCGCCATCCACAACTCTCGTGTGCAGATTATCTGACCTCTTCTGATCTGTCTTTGACCAAAGCCGCTGCTTCCTCCTCTCATCCTGCAAATCCAAAAATCTCTTGAGGTCCAATTTAGTGCCCATATAGTAGTTTAAATCATCAACATCCCATACTTTTGCATCAATTCCATACAAACTTCGATCATCATCGCCAATATCACCAACCAAATGGTCAATGTTTTCATCCTCAGCATCGTCTTCGTCATCTCTATATTCGTATAGCTCATCGTCTTCGTCGTAGTACTCGGCAACATCCTGTTTCTCGTTGTCGCCAGACTTGTTTATACTGTCATTTGTTGTTTGATGATCTTTGTCCTGACGTTTGGGTCCTGTGTTGTGCTTGCCTCCTCGGCTTGAACTTAAGTTTGTTGGGTACTTATAAGCCAATTGAGGTCCACTGTGCGTTGATATCACTAGGAGGATACCTAGTAGACTAGGGTTGGGAAGGTTAAGGCTCATAAAGGGTTGCAGGGTGATGTGTAAGTTGTTTAAGGTGAGTTCAGATGTTTTTTTTGGTAGCTCAGAGTTTTAGGAGAGTCTACACCATAAATAACAAACACTATACAGGAGTCAGAACTGAATCTTTACTTGAACAGCAGCATCTGGAACTTCTACGGGGATGCCTATATCTAAATCTGAATTTGCAGTCAATTTGCATACAAAGTATTCTATAACCAAAACTTGATCTACTAAGCACTTTTATCTCCTCTTTACATCTTGTGCTTTCTCTCCTTGTTTGCCAATTGAGCAAATCTCATTTGTGGAACACCTTCGATCCACTTGTTGAAACCGGCAACAACTTCTTGTGAGTTGGCATAATTGATTTCTGGATCTCTTCCAATCTTCATCAACTTCTTGATTCCAAAGATTGAATCTTCATGTAAAGATTCGACTGAGTCTTGAATCAATTGCTCAACAGTCTTGTTGAAATCTTCGGTGCTCTTGTTCTCCCCAGTGAAGTGCTTGTTGACTAACCCATTTTGGTTGCAATCTTCACCAGAAATCTTCTTGGCCAACAACAAGGCTTCTGAAGCTTTTGACCAACCCAATCTTCTGGCTACGGTGATTGCAGTAGCACCCTCGGTGACCAATCCCAAGTTAGCAAATGGAGTCAAGATGTAAAATTTCTTCAAGTCGTTGACATAAATCAAATCACACAACAAAAGTAAAGCAGCTGATAATCCAATAACAGGACCGTTAGCAGCAGCAACCAAGATCTTGGAGTGGTCATTGAAAACATTAGTCAACCAGGTGTTTCTAGCAACAAAAGAAGCCAACCAATGTTCATGACTGAAGAGCACAGCAGGATCTTGTTGAATAGTTTTCTTGTCAGAGAAATCAGCACCGGCACTGAAGAATCTACCAGTGGATTGAATAATGGTGGCAACAGTCTCTTCTTCTTTGTCGGCTCTTTCGACAAACTTACCCAATTGCAAGTATTGTTCTCTACCTAAGGCATTCAATTTGTCAGGAATGTTGAAAGTGATGATGGCAACTTTGCCTTTAACTTCGTACGAAACACCATCTATTTCTTCTGCCATTTTTGGGGGTGGAGGGGGGGGTAGTGATTTAGTATGTGGAAACTGAGTTGTAGTCTGTTGAAACAGGACGAAAAGAAGAAGAAGAAAAAGAAGAAGAAGAAGAAGAAGAAGAAGAGGTGGAAAATAGACGGGAAAACTTTTTTGTCTTTGGTGGGGTTCTCCGCCTCTGTGGATGTGTTTTCTCTCTCTCCATCAATATTTTTCTTCTCCTCCCCCTCACCTCCACACTTCTTTCTTCCGCCCGAGACTGATGCGCACTAATCTGCTGTCGTGCGGGAATGTAGAAAGATTAGTTTGTTCTTATTCTCATTAACCGAGGAATTTGCATAACAAAACAAAAACAAAATTGCAAAAAATTATCATACTCAAATTGAACGGAGTTATAACAGGGCTCCGAAAATAATATCCCCAAAGCAGAGAACACCAGGTACCTCGCTCAACAGGGAGTAGCAGAGAACAAGTACTTACTTGAACCAGTTGCTGTTTGGTGGGTTGATTTTTCTGTAGCAACCCTCCGTCACGAAACGGTGACGGTTATAGCCAAGACAGAAGTGCGAAGATTGTAAATAACTATCTATACGTAAAGCAAATCAAAACAGACTTGTATGTTTCGTCATTTACATTCTTTCTATGATTCACCAGGGTGAAGTTTCGTTGCTGAAATCAACTCCGCCGTTGTTCTTTTGCAACTTTTCAATATATTTCATGCCAAAAAAAAAAAAATTAAACAGGTCGCATAAGTTGCAACGCCTAAAAAGACATTTTTTTTTTCAACTCAGAAGTGATTATGAACCATACCGAGAAAGTTTTGAGTGACAGAATCATGTTCAAAGCCAAGTTAGATTGTTTTATAATGCGAGTTCATCTTCCAAAATGAGCGCTAGATAAAAAACCATCAAATTTTTTTGACAGAAAATCGGGCGAATGGTCTAGTGGTATGATTCTTCGTTTGGGTATTCTCAAGCCTGAGCAATAAATTTCGAAGAGGCCCTGGGTTCGATTCCCAGTTCGCCCCGTTCTTTTTTTTCTTTTTATTTTCCTGTATTCCAGTTCTTTTTGTTGTTGCATGGTGATATCGACCAATGTTTTTCTTGATTTTGCTGTACAGTGTAAAGAGAAAGAGTGAGATAGAGTAAGTCAATTGAATTAGCATCCAATTTGCTAAATAAAGTTGTGTGAGTTTATCTGTTTTCAATTTTCAGTTTTCAGTTTTTTTCTTTTTTTTTTTTTTTGCTTTGTTTTGATTTCTTTCGGAAACAACATAGAGAGACGCGCAAGACGTTAGTGTGAGACTGTTCTACTAGGCCACTATCAAACCATCCCCCCGCTCGCTCCCCTCCGCTCCTCCAACAATGTCATTATCTCCAATGCCAACAACTGCGGCTACCCTTAGAGAAGAGTTTCAGAGTTTGAAAACCACTAAACCAGGGTCAATCACGACATTAGAGCAACTTGCGCGCGAGACAACCAATGATTCGAAATTACTACAGAACAAGAGACAAGTTCAAAAACAAGTCTTGACTGCAATGAGTCTAGCATATCTCGATCAACAAACGCAGGAGAAGTTGTTGCAAAAGATATCAGATTGTGAAAGTAAGGAAGATCTACTACGTTTCTATGATGAAGACTTTGATGAGCAGTTGGCTAAAGAGGTGAATGACTTGGAACTTAATTGGAAGGAGTTGGATAAGGTAATGAATGATAAACATGAGGAGTTGAGACATTTGGCGGATAATGTTAGCAAACGGTATTTAAATTGTGAAGAAATGCAAAATAACACCGCCCAATTGATCGAAGAATGCGAACAATTGGAACTTGAGTTTGAAGAGTTGATTAACGAAGATAATGAGGATAAGGAGTTGCTCGAATCTGCACTGAAAGTGGAGGCATTTGATACAGACCCATCACAACTCAACAGTCAGGCTAGATCTGACGTGGATGAGGATTTGAGGAATATTCATGAAATTATTAGCAAGAAAGAAGCTGACATCAGTGATGAAAAAAGTCATATTGAGTTGCTAAAAGTGCAATTGGAAGATAAAAAGCGGCAGTTGGAGAAGTTACCGAAAGATGACTTGAAAGAGGATGATCCTGTACGAAAATTTTATTATTTCTTGAGAAAATTGAATGAGTTATTGGAATTACTTTGAGAGTTGGAAAAGATGCTTTGTAGAAGATAATTTAGAAAGGTGGTTTGTTACACGTGTAATGAGTCTATACAATACAAATATGGAACCAGTGTGTATTACATGTACAAGTGTGCACGTGTAACCTTAGTATAATAACCGAGGAGAAAATGTAGGTGGTAAAGCATTGGAAATGGAAATCTATTTTTTTTTTTTTTTTTGTTTTTTGCCAATGATGACTCCACTTTTTTTTAAAACGTAGTTTGAATATACTCTCAACTATCTATCGAATTTCAAATGGTTACTACTACTACTACACCACCAACAACAACAACAACAACAAGTGCAACTTCAACTACAACTACAATAAGCGAGAACAACACCAACACGGTCATTAATCAATTACCAACTGAACATAGAGACACTAAACACCCGCAACCCTCAAGACAGGAGATTATAAACAACTTGTTAGAATTAGCCAGACAAGAACAAGCCAAAGGCAATACATCTGTTACTTCGGATAAATTGGATAAACTTCAAAGTGTACTACAGAATAACAGTCCCGGTAGCAGAAAATCTCCATTCTTACTGAAGGGCAGTAACAGTTACAATTTCGACAAGTATCAACGATTTCAACAAGTTCCAACTCGTAATTCCACAGGTAAATACGCAAACCACAAAATAAAACCCAAATTCCCACCCATCTTTGATAAGTTTGATATCGAAGAGTCTGTATCAAAAGCAGGACCCACTTCATCTTCTACAACATCACCATCAGGTCCCGCTGAAGCAAAGAAACAAGACTTGATTACTATATCTAAAAAGAACAAGAACCTTAGAAAGAAGATAGGAGGCAAGTTTTACCAAGCTAAAAAGTTCACTTTGAAGCAGCTTGAATTTATGTTTATCAATTTCCTTGAAACCATCGCCAACCTATTGGACAATTTACATCTACTTTCGAATTTGCCAATGTTCCCTCAAGCTTTGACAAAATTGTTGAAACAAACCAATAAGTTATGGGTGTTGATACTTGTGTTTTTGATAAGGAAAACTATATCCCAATTATTGAATGTTGTACGCAAAATTAGAAAAGTTGATACTGAATTGAAAATTGTCAACAACAACAGCAACAACAACAACAACAACAACAACATCGGCAATGTTGGTGAAAAGATGTCCAATGCTTCTGTCTTTTCCAAGCCTATCAATGAGGATATTAATCGAAAATATAACAAGATCTTGAAAGATTTAAAGTTTGATAAAATGATGCTTATATTTGAATTGGTGGGTAATTTCCTTGATTTGACTTTTAATCTTATTGAGTTGAGTGAGGTTGCAGTACCCAATTGGATTATGAGTGGATTGAATGTTGCTAGTATGGGCATGACTATTTACAGAATGAATAAAGACGATGAGTATATAGACGATGATATCACGGAGGATTTGATCTAGACAACAAAAAGAGATGATTCGTATGGTTTTGTATGCTAGAGCTATTCCAAATAGTTTAATTGAGTAGTTGCATATGTATTTATGGTATACAATTTCGATGTAGGATCGAAGATCAATGGATGAATGAATTATCTCACTTTAGCATTTTACCATGTAGATGGTAGCATTGAACAACTTTGTTCGCAAGAGTAGAAGGCATGAGATCTTACAACCCAACCCATCACGACTTTACAACAGATCACCAGCAACGCACAAGAATGTCAACAATTGCCACACGAATAACAGAGGAAGAACAGAAGATCAACCACATAAATGAAGAGATAAGACAATTGGGACAGAAAGTAACCAAGTCTTACCTTGAACCAATACTAGCCAAACAGCAACAATTTCAAATCAACAAGCTGGGACAACTCCACCAGCAACCACAATTACACAATAATGGCTCCGATGCAGGCCCCAAAGACTTACATCATCTATCAATAACTCAACTAAATACCGAATCCGAACTTATCCATGAGCAAATTCAAGAATTGGAGAAATTGAATCAAATCAAGACCAATTTAGAGGAAATTGAACAATTATTGTCGAATTTGCAACTATCAATCAACTCATTACTTGATTTACAGCATCTCTATCAGTTGTTTAAACAGATTCAGGATTTCCCAACTGCCAATTATATGATTTACAAACAAATTGTAAGAAAAGTTGCTGCATTACATTTACAATTTGTTGACAAATTGAATGAATATTTGACGTTGATTTTGCCGAACGAATTTACTATCCTTCACGCTTCAGCGATTGGAGATTTTAATCAGTTTGTAATCAAGAATGGATGTAATTTGAGCGTCTATGCAAACTACAGAACTAAATGGGATGAAATGATTGATGCAATTTTCAATAATCAACAAGAAGTTGACATTGTTAAGGAGGACGATGTTGACAGTGAGGAGATGGAAATCAAGTTGACTAAAGGAACTGATTTCATTACATCATTGATCAATTTCGTGAAGTTCATAAACAAGGTTAATCACCCACCAATAAAGAATTACTTGAATTCCAAAATATCCAAGTTGGTCGCTGGCCGATTGTTTCACAATGTTGAAGCAATTGTGCATGATAAGCAACGCATTACACAGTTGAATGAATTGATAAATCTTTGTGAAGAGACAAGTTGGAACTTTATGAACAAGATTGAGGGAGGTGGAACTATGGAGGAACGATTGAATAAGTTGCATTTGGAGTGGGTGATTGATGACTATGTTGGAAAGATTAGGCGTATTTTGGCTACTGCATCATTTGGCGAGTTGAAGTATGCCGAGGAAGCTATAGTGGACAAGAAATCAGAAGAGGAACCCGAGGAGAAGATTGTTGCCAATGAGGATACTGATTGGGACGAGAGTTGGGATGATAAATGGGATGAAGAGGGAGAGGAAGAAGAGGAACAGACACAAGCAAAGGAAGCTCATGAGTCAAAGCAACCAGATGATTACAATAAACAGAATAATGTTAAGATATCGCCAGTGCCTTGACAATTGGAGCAGTTGTTTACACAATTTTCTGCATATTCAAAAGATATAAAATACTTGATCATCACCATCAAAGCACTTGCATTAGTACAATATCCGTCTTTAACTTCGTCATTTGTCATGTACAATGATTTCATCAAATTGTCACAAATCACAGGCGATGAATCCTTAGTGACTTTCATGAATAGTAATTGGAACCAAGCAATGTTGACATTTATTCAAGAGTTAAAAACGTTGATATCTTCGTTGAATTTAGAATCAGATATTAACATGGAAGACGAGATTTTGGATGATTACAATCTAAATCAATTGAGTTTGGTTTACAAATGGTTTCAAGATTTGAGCGAAACAAAGCAATTTCGTCAAACTAACTTCAAAAAATTTCAGCAATTGGTTATTGACTTGGTCGATTTTGCCAACAACTGGTTATTACAACTCATATTCACCATTGATGACATTAGTGAGAACCAGTGCATGTTGTACAATCTCCTTATTGAAAATTTGAATAATATAACAATTCCAATCTTGGGTGAGATTGGCGTGTCAAAGAACTCAATGGATTCATTCAACAAGATGAACAATGTCCGGTTTTTGTTGAATAATCATTTGAAAGATATTATGGATCGATTCTATCAGGGTGAGTTGTTTGATTTAAGTACTGACGAAATGGTGAGTTTGATAAAGAGCATATTCATCCAAAGTGAAATTAGAGACAACTATATCAATGAAATTATTGAGTTTAGAAACATGAGTTGAAACAATCGAGATAAGCATAAGACATTGATGCGAGGATATATTTTTGTATATATACATATATACACACATACATATCACCTAATCCTGCAAAAAGAACCTCATATAAGCAAACAGTCCAATAGTCTACCGCCCCTTGCTATTTCTCTCTCCTAGCTGACAACTTTACCACCATTGATCTTTTTACCAGTCTTTTGAATCACATTGTAAATCAGATCGTAATCCTTATCAGTCTCAACATCAACAGTTTGGTTCTCCAATGAAACATTGTAATTGGCAATACCATCCTGTTTTTTCAACACCCTTTCAATTGCTCCTGAACATCCGGAACATGACATGGTGACGTCGAAATGGTACTTGTGTGGCATAATGGAATAACAAAATAGATGGAAGTTGGAATAGAATTGATGGTTGAGTGGAGAGTGAATATTACCGTTTGGTGGATGGTGGTGATTAAACCTTTAAAAATAGTAGTTGTGTGAACTTTGATTGACTAGTATATAGTTGGCTTATTAATCTAATCTAGAAGATCTTTGAATGAGAGAGACAGAGAGAGACAGACAGAGACACGGGTTTGACAAAACTGTGTGGATTTACCAAAGTCGCAGCATTAATCACGCAGTGTCAGAAAATCATTTGCGACATTACAACATCCTCAACTTCTGACACCTTTCCCACTGAAAGCCTCCCTAGAACTCAATCACAGGTCAGCACTATTACCAACATAAACTTAAAAATAGACAAATCTATAAATGTATAGAACTTTTCACTAAAAGTTACAAATGAAACGGATAAACATTAGGGGGCTACAGCTTTTGCTAACTCCCCCAATATCCAAGTAGATTGGTACCACCAGGTGCAACAGACGACGTCGAGCTCTACTACGCTCCTCCTCCACTACCACTGCCACTGCCACTGCCACTGCCACTACCACTGCCACTGCCACTGTGCTCTCTTCCTCCAGGGGCAACGGTACTCGTTGGCGTAGACTTTCTTCTCGATAAAATTCTTGTAAACTCCCTTTTGACATAACTTGGATAGTTTTCAATCCGTTTAATTAAATCATCAATAGTCAAATTCTTCCGAGTAAGGTATTGGTCAAACACGAAAGCAAGTTCAAACAAGGCCAGCTCACCTCCAGCGCCTCCACCACGATAAACTTCACTCATTTTCTTTCCCTTGTATTCTTCATTCATTGTTGGTAAAACCTCCTCCATCAATGAAATTATTAATTTGCGTCTATTGTAAAGTTGCAAATCGTTCATAGTTTTGATCCACGCCAACCCATACTTTTCGTCACGCTTGACGATCAATGTCCACTCTTCAACTAATTGAGTTACAGACTCGATATCTCTATTCATGACAAATTTGGGAATCAGGTCGTTGGTCTCTGGCAACGATTCAAGCTTCTGTCTTTTTGAAGATGACGTCGATGGCGGCGAGTGGGGATTAGAAGAAGACAGTGGCGACTTTTGTGAATGTTCACGCTCACGCTCACGTTCACGCTCATGTACACTCTCATATGAATGCTCTTTGTTGTATTGTTGCTTATCGTGACCATGGGCAACAGCAATATCTGGTGTAGACTGGGGAGCTTTTGCCGACTCATCATGGATTTCTTCACTATCCATACTTTCATACATGTTATCCATGTACTTGTGCTCCTCCACCATTCTCAATCTTTGTGAAGGTGCTCCTGCAGCAGTCTCTTGTCCAAATCCATGTTTTCTAGTAGTCTTCTCATTACCACCACCACTACCAATGGCCCCTTCACTGCTAGTGTTTCCCGCTCCACTTGTAGTATCGATTATTTCTGGTCTTGAGCTGTACGATTGGAAAGAAGATTTCAACTTCGATCTTGTCTTTTGTCCAGCCAAATTTCTTCTAATCACCGAGCTTGACAATTCTCCACCACTTGGTTGTTCAGATGACAGCAGCAGCAGACCTATAAGTACTGCAGTAGGGTTATTGGAAAAGTTCAACTGAGGCAAATCTGACGTCAACGAGGAGCCTGATGTAGATGCACCGGAAAGCGTATCTGCTCCGTTACCACTTCCACTACCACTTCCATTCCCGTTCCCACTTGTGCTGGATCTGCTTGTACCATGTCCTCCATTTCCATTTCCATTTCCATTTCCCTTTCCATTACCGTTATCGTTTCCTCCATTTCCGTGACCACCAGTGCTTAAAGTGCTGCCAGAACTGCCACCGCTGCTTCTACTAACTGCACTACTACTAGCACTGGCACTACTTGTCTGAGCAGAATGAGACTTTGTGCCGTATTCACTAATGAAATCCCTCACAACTTGAACATTTTCAATTTGTTTTGGCGTATTGTCCGAATCCAACTCCATATTCAAATTATGCAACCGATTCAAGCGGCTTAAAATCTCCTTTAATTTCTTTGTTGATATAGTTGGGGTATGTGAAATCACCTCATTGATGAAATACTCCTTGATCAACTCTCCTGTTAATTGGAAACTCTGTAACCCACGTTGTGAACAAAATACCGCATAACGATTGAACTCATTAGCGTATAGCTTCTTACTTTGATCAGATAGGCCCTGGAGAATTGAGGAAGTCTGATAGTAATGTTGCAATTTGTCAAGCAACGGGTTTCCCCTGTCTGGATCCAAGTCCAAATCATGAGCTAATTCCACTTGATCCGCTGTAGTCACTGTACTCTCGTGATTAGTTGGATCGGCCGTAGTGGTTGTGTTTGTTGCATTTAGAAATTTGTTCAATGTGAGTACGATTTCGCTTTCGGAAAACTCCATGTCGTATGCCAAACAATTCAATTGATGTAATTTGAGTAAACTTGTTCTGGTGTTTTTCAAATTGTATCTGCGATCACTCCTACTGGTTGAGCTACTGGTGCCGCCACTAATTCCACCACCCCCGCTACTACTGCTTCTTCCACCACTGCTCTTACTTGTTTGAAACGACAAGAATCGAGTCAAAATGTCATTATCAATCAAGAAATCAGTTTTGCCCTTGCGAGCACAGTACTTGATAAACCTCTTGATATCAGTTGCATACGATTTGAAAGTGTTTCCTGTCAAATTTGACAAGACCTCTTGAGTTTTGGGATTATTGAGAATCTCTTGATCAAATTTGCGCAATAATGATTCTTCACTAGGTGAAAGTCGATGTTTTGAGTTGCCACTCAATCCAAAGGGTTTGGTGGGCGTACTCCCTGGGCTCATAGTCAATGCACTGGAGGAGGAAGCTGAAGCGGGAGACCCTTGTCCCGATTTTAACTTGTCAAGTTTGGCAACGTTGGATTCTGTTGGTTGTTGGGGTTGGTCTTTTTCGTGTGGTTTGGAGCCGGCAACGTCTATTTGAGAAGTGATTCCCGTTGCAGAAGATGTACTGGAGGGATTTATATTTGAGCTCGAGGAGGACAGCTGGCCAACTGACATGAGCAATCCCCTCTTACTACTAGTTCTTGAGGGTGCTTCAGACTCACTTTCGTTGCTTTCGTCGCTTTCGTCGCTTTCGTCGCTTTCGTCGCTTTCGTCGCCTAGTTCCTCTCCTTCATCCTCCTCCTCTTTCCCCTTCTCTTCTTCTCCTTCTCCTTCTCCTTCTCCTTCATCTCCTTTGTTCTCACTTGTACCAACATCTTCAGTACTCTCTTTATTCTTCTTCGCTTCACTCATTGACTGCATCATTTGTTGTATAAATTGTTCGCCTAAAATTTCATTTTGTTGTTGTTGTTGTTGTTGTTGTTGTTGTTGATCTTCACCATAGACAATTTCATTCATAAAGTATAATTTGTTGAGGGGTGATCGAATACTACGAATTGTATTTTCACTCAAGAAATTTCCACCACGCTTCATCATCTCGTATCCAATTAATTGTTGAGCTAATTGAGGAGACACTGGAAAATTATCCATGCCTTTAGTGGCACAGAATCTAATGTATCTTCTAATTTGATACAAATACTTGTCCTTGGTTTCACTTTTCAACCTCAGTAAAGACGCGGCTGCTTGTTCATTTGTCAATACTTCGTTTTCAAATTTTCCAACAAGTCGTTGTTCAGCTTGTGATATGGCGGGGTTCCTAAAGGAGAACGAAGGTTCAGGTAGTGGACTAGAGGGGACTTCTATTGGCTGACTTGATGTTGATGGTAAAAGTTCTGTTGCCTCTGTTGCCATTGGCGGTGGTGGTGGTGGTGGTGGTAGTGGGGTTGGTTGATTCAAGATGAGACTTGAGAGACTCTTGGACTGGGAATCGCGTTCTCTTTGCACTGGTTGCTCAATGTTTTGCACCTTAGTAGCAGCAGATTTTGCCACATTTCCAGCCTCTTGATCTGTTATGACAATTGATGTTGGATCAGTGGAGCTACTTTGCTCTAGTTCGTCTTCTTTCTCTTGGTCCATAACTTATGTAATGTGACTGAGTGATTGACTGTGAATGATTGGATTGGAACTGGAGTACTTTTCAAGTATATATATATATATACATTCGAAGCTTAAAAAAAGTACCACCGATTTCCTTGTTGTCAATTCCCTGCTGCCCTTCCCAGTGGGATCACACTCAATAACCTATTCAAAACCAAGATTTACCACTAGCAAACACACACAGAAACAGAAAAAGGTCACAAGAACAAAAAGGTTGAACATGCAAAATGGAAGGATACGTTGGTAATATAATAATTTTTTGATCCACAAAGATGTTAGTGCCATATACCGTCGAAAAGACTTCACATGGAAGAAGCAAAGAGACAATAAACGGACAACAACAGAGACTGAGCGAAGTGAACAGAAGAACTATAAAACAAGGAAAGACAAGTTGTTGTTGATAAATGGTGCATCCAGGTAGTTGATTCTACAATAGCTTAAACGACAATTGGTCCCAGCGGAACAAACTAAACGCCATGAACATCCAAAGAAGACAACATTTGGTTACCTATCAGCATACACGGCATTATAAAATCTATCAACTTTTCAAACAGTGATGTATTTGGCAAAGGAAGTCTTGTAGGAAGAAAAGGCATAAAGGTGCTGGACTTTTTTTTGGAGCACGGAATAAGCTTTTATTATTATATTTACTATTTATTATTATTATTATTATTATTATTTCACAATGTATTCTGGAATTGTGATAGCCTCTAATCTTCTGTTTAGGCAGCCTCAAGTGTGGCAAAAACCTGCTCTAAACAGCAACTCCAAAAATAGTTTACACCAGCTGTGATATAAAGTATTATACCTCTTTGTTAATGTATAGTGAATTTTATTTTGCAACAAGAACATAAATTTGGTGGTTTTTGTTTTTTGTTTTTTTTTTTCTTTTGTTTTTTGTTTTTTGTTTGTTTTATTTTTTTTTAACTCTGGCGGTTATTTTATTGACCTTTGCATAATCTTACCCAAAAATTTCATTTCACAAACATATACACAATTTATAAACATTATTTATATTATTATTAAGTGAACGGTAATTAGTTCTATCTTTAAACATAAGCCCCTCTTTTAGTCCACGTGCAGAACTACATACAAGTTTACAACTTTATATCTCTTTTATTGTACTTCAACATATATTTACATGTGTATGTTCATGTCTATGTCTCTATGTACAAGTCAAAAAAAAATAAAAAAAAAATAAAAAATAAAAAACGAGATCAACTCAAACTCCTACAATCAATCACCTCCTTTTGAAATCCTCGGCAACAATGTTTGACTTTTCGCACATTTCTCTAAACACAGACCCATTGGAATTGAACAAATTCCAAGGCGTATCAAATTCTCGAACTGATCCTTTATCCATCACCAAAATCTTGTCATAGTTAATAATCGTCTTCAACCGATGGGCAATACACAATATCGTACACGACTTGAACTCTTGTGCAATTGTAGTTTGGATCTTGTCATCAGTCCCGTAGTCCACCGAGGATGTGGCTTCGTCAAGAATAATGATTTTGGCATTTCGAACCAATGCTCGTGCAAATGAAATCAATTGTCGTTCACCAAGTGAGAAATTCTCACCTTCGTCTTCAACTGGTTGGTATAAATGAAACTTGGGCAACTCTACTTCTTGCAGCTCAACTTCTGATCCCTCTTTGCCTCCAGATGCAGCAGTGATACTATCCTTTGAGATGGCCCTTGCCTTGGCAACTTCTTCAGTTGTTAAAATACCAGACCGGCGCAACGATTCCCACAACACATCATCGGGCTGTTCACCAAAAGGGTCCAAATTAGATCGAATGGTTCCATTAAACAAAACTGGATCTTGGGGAATAATCGATAAATGCGAACGTAAATCCTTTAACCCAATAGTAGCAATATCAACATCATCAATACGTATTGACCCACTATCCAATTCAGAAATCCGGTACAACGCAGTCATGATTGACGATTTCCCAGCTCCTGTTCGACCACAAATACCAATCTTTTCCATGGGGGCAATCTTGAGTGAAAAATCCTTCAACACCAATGGTAATCCTGGCCGATACTTCATATTGACATTTTTGAAATCAACAGCTCCATATTGGGGCCAATCTGGAGGTGGCTGACTCGAGTCAATCTTGTATGGCGCTTCTTGTTCAACTTTCAAGGCATAATGGATTATCCGCTCAGCTGAATTCATATCATTCTCAACAAGAGTAAAAGTTCTCACTAAATTCAACAATTCATTGGCAACTTGCAATGTATAAGTCATCAATAACCCAACTGCTGCCGCATTAATTGAAAACACTCGATTGACACAAAGCAATGACACAATCAACACAATAAGCTCGGCAAGAAGATCCAATTGGATACCCAACCATTTCTGATTAGCATTAACGACAAATGAAGCCTCATTGGCTTTATTCAATAGCAAATCTCCTAAATCAGCAAACCTTGACTCATCCTTGTACGCCTTGATGGTATTCATACCACTCAACACTTCATTAACATTGTTGTACACAAAAGATCGCAATATAGCCTCCAATCTCTTAACTTCTCGATTCGATGCTTGGTAGAAGTTGGCAATCAAGAAAAACAACACAAAGATACCGGGGATAGCACAAGCAAACCATGGTAAATAGATAATGATCAAGATGAAAACACCAATCATCTTGGCAATGGCAGTGAAGAATAGACGCAAATTGTCACTAATTTCATTATCCAACGCATCAGTATCTTTGGTGAAACGATTCAAGATTCTCCCCATTGGTGTAGTATCCATAAAACTCATTGGCGCATGCAAGATTCTCTTTATGGCCATCAAATTCAAGTGTTTGGAAGATACCGTAGTTCCATGAATGAAAAACACAAATGTATAAGTAAGGAAGATGACCCACAAGACGTTAAACATGACATAAAATCCAATATAGAATCCATTTGATTTACCATCAAATTTCTGTTCGATCCAAAACGATAACCAGGTATTTGTGAAGATATCACAAAATGTAGCAAGTGTTAAAAGCACGGCAAAAATGGTAAAAAACCCCCAAGGAGTTAATTTACCAGCCCCATATTTCAAGTATTTGTGATAAACATCAAACTTGATACTGTTTACAGCACGTTCTTCCTCGGTGATGATTTTACCTTTTGTTGCATCCTTGTTGTGATTGTAATCCTTGTATTCAACATCATTGTCCTCCATTGAGTCATTGTTGTCACTATCAGACTTGGAAAAAATCCGTGTCCTTCTTCTCGTCAATTCTTGAGAAGTATCAATGCCAGATTGATTTTGCAGAAATACCAGTACAATTTCACCGGAATCTTTCAGCTCCTTGTTTCCCAAATCAATCTCATCCACAATTTCTTCCACTTCAACATCCAAGTTCTCCTCCTCGATATCTTCAAGCTTGCTAAACTTCATCAATTGATTAAAATCGTTATTTCTTGCAATCAATTCATCCATCTTGCCCACATCAATTGACCCATCTCCATTCAAAAACACAATCCGATCAGCCAGTCCAATCAAGGACAATTGATGGGTGGCCAACACTCTAGTTTTGGAACCCAAAAGACCCAAAAAGCAATTGTTCAAGATATGTTTCCCAACTCTTGCATCCACTGCACTCAAAACATCATCCATCAAAATAATCTCCTTGTTGGCATAAACAGCACGTGCTAAATTGATTCTTGCCTTTTGACCTCCAGATAAAGTGATTCCCTTTTCTCCAACTTCAGTATAATCGCCACCTTCCAAGGAATCCAAATCAATATTCAAAGCACAAGCATATATGACCTTGTCATAATACTCTTGGTCAAATGGTTTACCAAACACAATATTTTCTCGAATTGTGTTATTTTGAATCCAAGGAGCACCACAAAGTAACAAAGGGCCGTTGATGTCGACTTCACCTGAATCACACGACATGAACCCGGCAATGGCACTGAGTAATGATGATTTCCCCGAACCAACCAAGCCGGTAATAACAATAAATTCTCCTTTGTGGATTGTCAAGTCAATATTCTTTAATCCGGGGAAAGATGTAGCTTCTTCTTGTTCGCCTTTGTTGTTTGCTTTACTATTGGGAGATGTTTTAGGAATTGTGCTTAGCTCGATGTCATTCAGTGAGGTGGACGGAAAGGAGCTCTTGGTATCCTTTCCTTTCTCTTTTCTCTTCTTTTCCTTTTTGGCTTTCTTCTTATCCTTTTTATCTTCTATCTCCTCCTCCTCATCCCCATCCCCATCCCCATCCGCCTCATCCTCTTCCCCTTCCTCATCATCAAACACATCCCAACTAAAACTAGCATCTTTCAATGCAATGGCCCTCTTGTCACTTGCATCATTTAACTCGCGATACCCCTCATAAGGCTCTTCTTCATCAGCCGACAATACAGCTCCAATTCTTTTAAACCCATTAATCATATCAGCAGTTGTTGACAATGCTTGTGGAATAAAAAAAACCATCAATCCCAAAATTTCAAATGTTGAAACTGAAGAAAACATCTTTGCCGGAGAACTAGTGGATCCTTGAATGGCATACAATATCACAAATGCAATCATTGAACAAATACCAGTTAATGTCATGGCCAAGGAGAAGATGACATTTCTCAACGTTTGAATTTTCAAAATCATATCAACTTCTTCACCACGAACTCTACAAACATTTTCATGGTATGGATGTTCCCACAGGTAAAATTTAATCATTTTCAAGTTGTTTAAAATCTCCTTCATAAAATTGACTCTCTTGTCGGTGATTTTACTAACTGCATCTCTGTATGCAAACAACTTTTTGGCACCAATTGAAATGAAACCTAGGAAGATGATGAAGATGACAATACCAATCACGGCAGAAACTCGAATGTTGACCACCAAGATGACAATGGCAATGGCAATAGGGATAGGTAAACATAGCAATAAAGGTTGAAACATGACAGCAATCTCAACTCGTGACAAATCAGTAGTGATAATACTGGTCAACTTACTTTGAGGAAACTTGTGACGCGATTCAGCATTGAATTTAAAAGCCTTATTCAATACTGCTTTCGTTAGTAAAGCTTTGATCAATGCACCCATCAGTTGACCAATGTACATGAAATGGTTAAACAACAAATTACTGAATAACATCATGAAAACAACACCAAGAGAATAACCAATACCTTGGCCTATGTTTGTATGAACCCCCAAACTCCTCTTTTCAACAAATTTGATCAATTCTTTGGTCAACAAGGGAGAACAAGCAATTCCACTTAATGAAAAAATGGCAAGAATCAAACCAACCAAAATTTGACGTTTAAAAGTGAGAAACAAAACTGTGGCAATGTTCATGGGAGACAAGACAAAATCCTGCAAATCTTCTTCACGAGACTTGGACAGATCTTCAACAGATTCATTCCGTTCTTTGCATTTATTGGCAATATGAGCAAGATGGGCCCGTTCAGTTTCGACTTGTAAATAAGTGACAAAGTAGTTGTAGAAATGTTCCACCTTCATGTCTTCAGTCAAGATCCATAAATCATCTGGTTGTAAAGTTCTAGTGTAGCCAATTGTCATTAGTGGCGAGACCCACCAAAAGAATACACGGTATAGGATGTTGCTTGATTGTTCTGGGTAGATTTTACGTTCAGAATCATCCTTAGGTATGGGGTAAAACTTGTTGCGGAATAGGAATGTAAGGATACGCTTCTGTGGCTTGTACAAGTCGTTACCAATTTCCAAACTTGAATCATCCATGGTGGTGATTGGTGATTGGCGTGTGTGTGTTGGTTTGTGTGTGTGTTTGTGTGTATGTTTGTGTGTGTTTGTTTAGCTTGTATGTTGGATCAAGTGTACAGTATCAGTAGTAGCAATCGTTACAGCAGCTGCAGTATTACTATGATGATGGTATTAAATGTGATGTAAGATGAGATGGTGTTGTTTCTTTTGTAATCTATTTATACACATGGGTAAGCTTGTGGATACACTTATGGGTGGAAGTGCTGTTATTACCACTACTACTACTATGAATAATAATAATAATAATAATAATAATAATAGTGTTGACAACCACAATCTAAAAAAGAAAAGACAACAGTAAAGTATTGATGACTCAACGGCGATTTGAAAAAACAAAACAGACAACTGGTTGAAAAGACATACACATACAAATTGTAAGACAGACAGAGAGAGAGAGAGAGAGATATAAGCGTACGGCTCCAAATTTTAGTCCTTTAATTAAAAATTGTGACCCAATGCAAGAAATTGCCGTGTATTGGGATGGGTTTAACACATTGTACATGGTTTATAAAAGTATATACAACTAATATGTATCACAAACAAAACCAGGTGATAATAATAACAACAACAACAACAACAACAATAATAATAATAATAATAGCGAAAAAGAGAGAAAAAGAGAGAGAGAAGAAGAGAAGAGATAAAAAGACGGAGTTAGAAACAAAAATCACGGACGGAATTTCGGCATTTCCATTTTTTTTGGTTACTGTTACTGTTACTGTTACTGTTACTGTTATTGCTGCGTAATATAATGTATATACACATGTTTCTCAATTTTAAATTTGGAATCGGAGTTTAGATCATTCGCTCATTTCTTCTCCTTTTTTAGTACGTATCTCCGTATACACCATACTATTACTTTATACTTTATACTTTTTCGTATCTCTAACCAAATTAGGGGGAGACTGAGGCTGAGGCGGATCTTAACGAGAGTAAATCTACACCTTTCCCTCGCCCCCCCCGTATTTGTCCGATGTTTATTCCGACATCGTTTTTGCACTTTCTCTGAAAGACTTCTATCGCCACCCGTAATCTTCTCTTAGCCCATCTTGACGGTCTTTTGTTTTCAATCTAGAGACTCAAATTTTGCAAGACAAGACATCTTTTATTGCATGGCCATATCACCTTGAATCTCATCTCCCACACCACACCACCTCACAAGTTAAAGTATGTGCGCCATTCAAACCATGTCTCATTTCCTCACGTGTACACACCACAAGGCTTGAAAGCATCTGCACTCACCACATCTCATCCACATTTTCACTAACTTGCATAGTCCCACCGACCTCATCTATCAACTTATCGACTTCATTAATCTTCCAACTTTCTTTCTTCATTTGACAAATTACTCGTAGTTTATTTCTAGCTTTTTTCAACGAAATTTCAAATTGGGCAACTGACGTTTCATCATTGTTCAACAGTGACCCATCAACACAATCTTTCAATTGGTTTAAATGAGCTTTTATCGTCAGCTCTTCCTTCTCCCTCTCCTTCTCCCTCTCCTTCTCCTTCTCCCTCTCCTTCTCCTTCTGCTTCTCCTTCTGCTTCTCATCATCACCACCACCACCAACCATACTTATTTGATTCTCCCATTCCTCAATCAACCCTTGGATATACCCTACTATCAAAAACCTTTGAAATCCAGTCTGATATCCAAATTGTTTACCTTCGAAATACTGTTCTTTTGCTGATTGTTCAACTCCTTCCTGATATCCAAGTTGATATTGTTCTTGTTCCAAATTTAATACTTCGTCAGTATCTATTTGGCATTGCTCTTGTGTAGAGTTTCGCACTGCATCTGTACTGATTTCAATATCTTTCACATCCATATCACGCGGTATCAATACAAGACTTTGCTGACAGAGAGGAATTGTAAATAAACCTTTTGGACTGACGACTCTTCTGTCTCTTTCTTTGCACTTTTTCGAGAACATGCGCGGGAAATTTTTCAAACCATCGCACTCCTATAGTAGTACTACTAAACAGAGGCAATGAGTCTCTCACGTGAAAATGGATACAACGTGGATGAAAAAGATCGGATGAAGGGCATCGATGGAAACGAAGTTTATCGTATGGAAGCCGCTGGTGATGTTGATTTCGCGTCTAGTGATGGCTCCGATACATCAACTTCAGACGAGGAGAAACAAGACACCCAGACCAACTCTCTTAGTAATCGAGATGAGAAGGAGGATGATATGTTTGCTAGTGAAGACTACAACAACGGTCAAGAAAAGCTACAGGGAAGAACACTGGTCTTCGAAGAAGAGGAAGATGACGATGACATGTTTGCCAGCGAGGATGACAATACCATCAATACCAACAATAACAACAATGTAACTACAAGCACCACACAGGCGCCGAAACAAGTTCAATTTGCCAAATACAATCAAACCGTGCATCAACACCCCCAATCAAGTGGCGATTCCGCCGACTCATCCGAACTTGAATCGGAAAACGACGACGAATCTACAAATGACGAATACTACATCAATACCGAAGAATATACACCTTTCCAAAACAACACCACTAAGAAGAAACGACAACCGAAAATTGAAGCATTCAATATGGATCAAGAAGAAAGAAATGGCCATTTCAACAAGGTTGGAGATTATGTTCCCAACGCCATAGATTCTGACCTGGACAAGCCTCAAGATGAGGATTCGTGGGCTATGAATATTTCCAAATCCGATATACGTAAAGCCAAACTTGCACAACGTCAACGTGCACGACAACAACAGGTAAGCTCTAGAGGATCGCTTGATGCAACTGCCAAGATTGTTAATACGGATCCCGTTGAAGTTATTTACGCGTCCTTGATTGATTTATTGGAGCCAGTTGAAACACCAATGGAAGCGTTGGCTCGACTAAATGCACAATTGAAGAAGAACATTAAAAAGAATAAGCGAGGCAAGGTGAAGCGGCGAAGTGATACAGGCAACGACACTACTGTGAATGAACTCGACTCTTCAATTGTCAAGCAGAACATTTCTCAAATCACTAATCTTTGTTCAATTTTGATAAATGACAAACATATGGATGATGATGAGGAAGTTTATGACATGACAAGAGAACAATTTATGAGGAGTTACCAATCAGAAACAGGGCATGAGTACAATAAAAGAGGAGGGGATGCAAGGACAACCAACTTGAAACGACCACGAGAAGAGGACGATGACGACGATGATGACGACGACGACGATGACGACGACGATGACGAGACCAATGGGACCCTCACTACCACACGCGGTGAATCAGAGAAAGCCTCCCTCAACGAAACTCCGCTAGACTATGATGCGGGTGATGTGGATTATGGTGAAAAAGTATGGGAATTTAGATGGCTAGATGATGAGACACACGCCATTAATGGTCCATTTTCCAACTATGAAATGTCGCATTGGAAACAACATCATTTTGAAAACAATGTCGAAGTTCGTAAATTGGGTGAAGCTGACTTCAAACATATACAAGATATAAACTTTTGATAATTTCATTGAGCAAATAAAAGTGCAATAGCACCCGTTTCGAAAGACCCCTCTCCAAATACATTTCACATCAATCAATCATCATCATCCAAGAAATCAACAATTGGGAACCCCACGGACTTGGCAATAGCTTCCGCCATGGGCCAATCCAAATTACACTTCCATCGAATCCTAGCAGCCAAGATATCAGAATTGCTAGTCTTGCTTAAAAACCCCAATGAATACAATGTAGCAATTTGTAAATTCAAATCAATGTTTTTCGTCAATGTAAAACAACTCTTTTCTGCCAATTTCTTATTTTCCAATTCAATAATTTCATCTCCTAGATACAACAAGTCTTTAGAATCCGATTGGTTGAGGGTGATTGATGAGTGTTGATAAATTACTGATAATATGGCCAAGATCCGTTCCAAATCGACATAATTTGCCGTCAAGAGCCGCGAATCAATGTCGTTTTTCGACATATGCCCTGCTGTTGTTCCCCCGTTGCCATTGGCGCTGTTGTTGAGTCGTTGTCTCTTTTTCGTACTGCCTCGTTTCTTGTACTTGACTACTTTGACCTTGGAGTATTTGTGTAAATCATTGCGTTGATTGCCATATGATGCCAAGTATGCTGCTAGAAGTATAAATTTGGAATGGTAGGGCAAGTCATGCACGTTTCCCAATCTCACAGTTTCGTCATCTCCTGTTCCATTATTTCCACTGCCATTACCAAGTGTTTGTCCCGCGTTATCCCCTTCGCCATCTCCTTCATCGTCACGTAAGGTTCTGTAGTCAGGAACCGACGAGTTACTGATAATCTTATCACTGTTGAACAAGTCAATATTGTGTTTGAAAATCTTGACAATCTCATTGATCGAATACATCCCCATTTGTAATGGCTCGATAAACTTATCCCACAATTCAACAATCAAATGCTGCAACATAACCATATCGGATCCAGTATACAGGAAATACAGATCAACGACAAACTTGACATACTGATTGTAAAATTCTTGCTTTGCCGATTCCAAAACTTTGTCGTTGCCATCGTCTTCAACAAAGCTACTATTCTTCAAATGGCACAATTGGGCATCTTGCAAAATTTTAATCACTTGTGTTTCGGAATACGGTTCAAATTCAATTATGGGGTTGGATAAAGTCACAACTTGTCGAGGAATACCACTACTAAACACAATAACCACTGATAAATTCCGCACCGATGAACATTCTCTCATTTTACTAAATGCCGAGACAAACTCAACACAATTGTCCAAACATTGATCAAATCGGTCCAATACCAACACATGATGCGCTTCATACTCAGTTTCGTCGAATAAAGTCTCCAACGAGGTTAAAAAGGAAGCAAATTGGTCAGAAATAGCCAGCGTTAGAGCCACAACATCAGTAGCTCTTAGTGTGTTGAGTTCATCGCCTCCGTCTTTTCGTATCCTTGTGAAACATCTCTGTAGCAACATTTGTTTCGACACACATTCATCACATGCCACAATTGTATGGTTCAACTGCATGGCGTTGAGAAACTCCTTCACCACGAGGGTTTTGCCAATTGGCTTGTATCCGTTAATTAGTACGCATGAGGAGGATAGGCTTGGGTCTCGATTGATGAATGCATTGAGGGAAGCGATCTCAAAGTCACGTTCTTTCACTTTCAATTTGAGGTTGGCAAGCTCCTCCATAGTGAGACTCATGGCTGAATGAGAGAGTGTCGTTTTGCTGCACCTTGCTTTGGTTGTGCTTTTTCCATTTTATTGTTGATGTTTTTCTTGTTTTTTGTTGTTATTTTTTTAATTAATTATTTTTTTTTTTTTGATTACGCTTTTCGTGTGTCAAGAAGGATCTATTTTCTATCACTATAATCTTCTACCTACACCAACTCCTCCAATGCGCCTTTCAAAAGCTGCATGTTGTAAAAATTACCAACATTGGCAAATACTTGTACACGTTGGTCGACCTTATTGTGATCAACAGTCTCAACCCAGTTACCAGAGCAAGTACAAAACAAATCCAAATTGCCCTGTCTTATGGACCCACATTTCTCACATTTCAAATCTTGACTGTAAAAATCAGTAAACAACTTCATCAAAACGGCAATGGTTTCTTCTTCCAATGCAATCTTGTTGTAAGGGCGATGACATGCTGTACAATTCCAAACATTGTTTTCCTCGTCTCGACACAAATCAACATCTCTGATATGATTGCAGTAATCACATATGACATGTGGCAATTTCAACGACGTGCTTGGATTGACGAAATTAGCCTGTGAACTAAACTCCTTGACATCAAAGACTTGTAGCAACTCCTTCTTCAATAAACGTACTTCAATATTCCGCTTTTTAGATAAACTGAACACGGCACAAATGAATTTAACCAATTCCAAAACTGGATTCTTCATATGCAAATGCGATCCGGGCAATGTAGGAAACTCATACTCCTTTTTAAACTCTGGGTTGATGATCGAGTCAATTTGTTTACGATACAACTTGTCAATCCTCTTTTGCAACGGTTTTCTAAAAATTTCAATCACTCCATTATCAATATCATCAGCCTCTTGCATCTCTTGCGTTTGCTGCAACTTCTTTTGTCCATTCAATATGTGGAGTATTTGTGTAACCCTAGGCGTGCCTGATTGAGTACCACTGCCTGTCAAATTTTTCATCTTGTACTGAGACAATGCATCCAAAAAGATGAATATCCAATCCTCAAATTCATTTTGGAAAACAATTGGAAGAAACTTCTTTATTTGCCAGTAATTCTCCACAACAAGGTCTTGAGTTTCTTCACTAGTAATTTCAGCACAGCTCCTTCCACCATAATTGAATTCGTCCATCCATATCAAGATGTCCCAGTATTTGACAATTTTCAAGTCGAGGAAATTGTAAAGTGGCTTGGATCGAGCTGCCTTCAAGATGTACTGTCCATAAGCAAACGAGTTTTCCACGGATACTTTAGATGTTTGAATCAACATCTTGGCCCTATTGGCAAATACAACTTGTGCTCCCATCCTCTTGAACTCGCTAACCAATTGCAACAATGCTTTTGAACTCAAGTTGTGCACATGGTAATGCAATGAAGGGTCGTACAAGAATGAATCTTTCTTTTGAACCCACGTTATCAATGCACTCATGACAAAGTCAGCATTCACATTGTTTCCAAGAGCATCATCCCACCAATCTTTGACCATACTTCGCAATATGGATAGTGCTGGCGACGAGAATGAATCTTCGGCAAAAGTCGAAGCACCATTATTGCTATCAAATTGAACCCCATCTTCAGCCAAATCAGTCCCTTCAGCTTCATTGATCAAAGCACTAGTCAAAATGGTGTTGATTGTCAAAGTGCCGATTTCAACTTCTAAACATGCAGTCTCATAAATCTCAGGATTATTGATTACAGGGAACTCCAACGACTCTGGACTAATCACTCTGTCCATTTCAAACCCTCCATGATCAGGTAATGGGTTTGGCGACCACCAAAGTACAATATTGTTTTCAGTTAATCTCCGAGCATACTCCACATCAATCAAGTACCCAACTTTTTCAATTTGTAGATTACAAAGTGGGACCCGTCCATACTTGGACAATGCAATCATGTTCTTAATCCATGAGCCCAATGCAAAATAGTGATTCATCACTCGCTTCGAAATCAACACTTGCCATCCAATCGCCGGAAGCGTGAGTTCGCTAATTGACATTTTGATGGTTGGGAATTCCAAAGTTGCAGTCAAGAGAGGGATAATCTTTGTGATGTATGGTGATTGTATTGCTAACAATGCCTTATTGCTTCGACTTTCATGAATCTTGCCAATGGTTTGATTCAATTTCTTCAACAACTTCAATTTATCGTGATAGTACAGCACTTCAAACGCCATTTCATCCGGGTAGTCGATTATTTGCGACATCTTCTTCAACTTTTCCCTCTTTGTGTCAAACACTTCTCCATAGATTTTGGAAATATTGTTTGGCAATTCCTGGGCATTTGCCGTCGGTTTCAAAACAAGCATGGTGCTTTGATTATCCCAAGATTTGAAAATCGTATAGTATTCGTAACTATTGGTCACAATATGAAGAAGGTAAACCACATCCATATCAAATTTGTTCAAGTAGGTATCATTTTCCACCTTCAACAACTCTTTAACGTTGAACCCATTTTTCAAACCCTTACCAAGCGCTCCAACTTTGGTGTCATCGAACCTGACAGTATTTCCCAAATCAATGACTGCACGCTCAACCGGTTCAACATTTGCTTCATAAATACCCAAAATGTTTGAGCTTTGAAATACACTATCAACATCAGCTATCTGATCTTGATACACGGATTGAGGCATGGTGAATTTGTACAAGTTTGTAGCATCGTGTGAATTTGGTAAAATGGCATTTGATTTTTCAATTTCACAACCAAGTATAGCCTGTTTTGAAGTGAGTGGACTCTTGAACGAAGCATAAATTCTCTTTGGCACATGGAAATTGAAGGTGTGTATTTTCTCTCCTGCAGAAACATACACTTTCAAATCACCTGGCTTCATAGGATCCTCCTTATACTCTAGAATTTCCCAATTACTTCCAGCAATGTTTTCTGCTTGCTTTCTCATCATACCACCAACAGTTGACCTTTGAGCGCTTTGAGCTTGCGAGCCAAAAAGCTTACGCCTTCTTTCTCTACCTGATGCTTGCATTGTCCATTTCGCCTTTTGGAACTGCAAAAACCCCGCATAATCTTGTGTCATATCAGGACACGTTCCGTTTAAAATGGCTTGGTTCTTTTCTTCTTCTTCGGAGTCATACACCAAATTAGCTCTTCCTGCTTTCCTTTTTTTCAACCGAACTGTACTCATTTTAGCCTTGACTGCACCAGTATCAATTTCACCAAAATCTTCAATGTCCTGCACCTTGCTTTCATCCTTGGTTCCCGCATTGAAGAACTGGGCAATCGACTTTTGCTGTTTCGAGCTTTCTCTGTTCTCAACTCGTTTTCTCAACCAATCAGGGTGGGGTACTCGTGGCACTGGGTTCTTGACGTTTTGCAATGCAGCAGGAATTGTGATGATTTTTTGCACCACCGACGCCAATCTCTCATAGTAGTAATCCCAGTCAATCACATCCCTCGGACTGAATTTATTCAATGATGGATCTTTGAGCCATTTCTTCATGAAAATCTCCTTCTTTTCAGATGAAAAGATTGATACTGGTATTGCTCGCTCAGTGACGGGGGCACCAATAGGCTTTGCACTGATGATATACTTTGTGGCCAACCCTGCATCCTTAACCATTTCTTCCCCTAAAAACTCACCCAACCGTCTTGCAGTGGTGATTGATGTGGATTTTTGATCCCCATACTCAGCCAAACTCTTTGACATACTTCTGTTTTCACAAATAAGCTCGATGAGATCCTCATCCTCCAACATTCCACCTTTTGTATCCAACACGTCAAGCCAGTTGTTGGCCACAGTAGCCACGGCTTGGTAACATGATTCCAAGCTGTCACCTTCCAAAAACAACTTGAATATATCAGACTGGAAGTTTTTGATCAATTGAAGTTCACCTCTTCTCTTCAATTCGAACCCCTTCAATTCAGCCAAGGATCCATCATCATTGAACACGGCATATCTTTTCTTCAAACCCTTGCCCTCTTCCTTTGAAGTTGGCAAAATCATTGCTTTGTAAGGACCATCGACTTCAAAAAAGATAGAATTGTCGGATCTTGTCTTGTACTTGAACGTATCCGGATCAGCCAAGTCTTGATACTGGTGGTTGGTGAACCTTTCATGAACCAAATAATTCAACATGGAGCACGGATACTCCAAAAAGATCTTTTTGCCATCTTTGCATTTCAAATTAAAATTCTCGGGGAAGCTCTTGGGTAAAATACACCAAATACCATCAGTATCCAACTCCAAAGGTCTACCAATACGCTCAACCAAAGCTCTAGCCATTTGAATGATTGTGGCACCAGTCAAACAAGTAACACCTGCCATCTCCATCGAGTACCATCTCGAACCTTTTCTCATAACATATCCGTAAAACGAGTTCAAAATGACCTTGTGTGCTAATTGTAAGGAATCGTACAACACCACCATTTTGTTGGCATCGTCCCTTGCTGCTTTATCATTGCTGTCAATTTTATTGACTTTCCCCTTCCAAACTTTCGCCAATCCTTTAAACTCATATCTTCTATCTCTGAAGCTTCTCACAGTATCAACGTAAAACGGATTCTCTCTTTGACAAATGATAGCCTCTCTAGTCACCACTTGACTCTGCTTCACCCTGTGATACACTTTTCTTGAATAATCACTAACTCTTTTCTTAATCGCCGATGCCTGCTCAGCATATGTAAGCTCATCAAATGTCCTGGGCGGCAACCAAGGTTTCTGTCCCGGGAATTGTTCATTTTGCAACGTTCTCTTCATCATATTGTACTCATTCATCTCTGCTGGATAATATTCACCTCTCCAAGACCAAGGGAGTCTCCTATCACAATTTTTACCTGGTCGGTTGAAATCACATGCAGCACAGTCCTCTTCTGATTTCATGGAATCCGGTTGTAAACGATTAGAAGTCATGATGTTGGGGTACATTGATGCTACATCCACATGGTAAATCAATGGAACTTCTTTTCTCACTGGGTTATGCTTCATGTCCAATAATGTCTCCTTGATTTCATTATAAACCTCCTCAAAATTTTCCACATCTTCCATCTTCTTGCCATTTTCAACCTCAATGCAGAACTTGATAGAGTTGTGTAGGCTGCCCAACAACTCGTCAATAGCCGTTGGATCTATTTTAAAGTCGGTCTCAATATCACTTCGAAAAACACCTGCTTCCAATGACTCAACATGGCCACCGACATATGTCTCCGACTCCAAAAGGTGACCGTCATAAAATCTCTCAATTGGTTCTGAGTGTTTATTAGGTAACAAAATGTTATTTTCGTATGCTTGAACTGATAGCAACATTTCACACAAGGTTCCAGTACCTTTCCGCAAAACTTCATCTGGATTCAATGGGATGATGGTACACAACGAAAAAATGAATGGATGGACGTACTTGTAATAGAGGTAGTAAGTTGCAACAGCGTCGGAAACCGAATACTCCGACAACAATTGTGGTTTTTCGTAAGCATACGGTGTCATTAATTCCGGGTCCAACTCGGTTGGGTTGTAACCCAACTTGGCAGTAGTGACGGCTTTCAAACCTTGTGATCCTTGAGGCAAGTACGAGTCTCTCTTCACCCATCTAAAACAGTCCATATGCACACAATATTTCGACTTGTATTCACCTTCATTATCTTTGGCAAACCCAATTTCATCAAACATGTCCAAGTCATGCACTCGAGCTCTATTTTCAACAAATGGCCAATCAAAAAAATCACCATTGAATGTGGCTATAACAGTAGGTCTTGCATCTCTGATGTGTTCAAAAAACCTCATCAAAACGTGTTTCTCATCCTGTTCGTTGAAAATCGTAAATAGTCCTGGATATTCAGGCTTGGGAGTGTACTCGAAATCTTCAATATCTTCTGAAATGATCTCTCTATTGGTTATAAGAAAACCCTCTCCATCAATCATGTATGAAATCATCATTACTTGGTCGATCTTGGCATCAGGGAACTTCAACGGTGCTTTGGTGGTTTCGATATCAAATGCCAACACAACCGGATCTGGAAACACAACTTTCTCCTTATCCTCGATAATGTCGACTTTAGAGTGTTTGGCATAAACGTGGTACCATTTACCCACACGCACTTGTTTATCAATGGATACTCTGACATGATAGGGGACGTCATACTCCTTTATGTCACTGATTAGCTGCGACGGGTCAGATGCATCAACGTCATTGCTATAATTGAACACATCCCTTGATTCTCGATTCATTTGATTATCTTTGATTACAGGGGTAAGCAATCTTCTTGCTGATAACAAGTCTTGGACATTATGGAAACTCAATTTAATCAAATTCTTTTTCAACCCAAGCAAGTGATTCGGTAGTGACAAGTCCTCCTTTGTAACACGTCCAAAACTCTTGACATTACACAGTTCCAAGAATTTCCTCATCCACTCTTCAACTTCCGATTCGTGTCCATTTGCAACCGTTTCAATAAAGAAATACGGATCGTATTGCAATGTTGCTTTGAAACTGCCCCCTTCTTCATCCAAAAAGTAGTAGTCAACTCCAGAATACTCCGTCAAATAACCATCACTGGGTATTGTAGTGGCATGCATGTTGATCAACCAACCTTTACGTGGTTTATTTCCGTCATTTTCTCCATGTTCAAAACGGTCAAATCCCATTAGCGAGTCCATTTGATCTATCCTGGCAACCAAGTCTTTCTTCTGAATTGAGTCTGTAAGCATAGGATTGTTTGCTTTGTATGGATCTTCGGGTTCTTGGTGCTGCCGTGCTCTATACTGACTTGTCTGGTACGTGGATCGTTTGCTGTCATTCTTGACAAATCTAGCAGAGGTGGAGCCTTTGAAAGCAGGTCTGGCCGATGACGAGGAAGACATAATGAGTGTGATTGTTTTAGTTATGCAAAGTTGTCACTGGTATAGTCCCCCCCCTCTTTCTGGTGATCTGTGAGTTGTGTCCTAGTAAAGAAAACTATTTGCAGCACGGATTAGAAGCAAAAGGATGATTGGTATGCAATACAACGCGAGAAAGCGAAAAAAAATAAAAAATAAAAAAAGAAAGAAAATTAATTTTCTATTTCGTTGGATTAGACGCGTCAGTCTTTGTACATTTAGCATTCAATGAGAAAGACAAAACTGTAACAAGTAAGGTACAGTCAAAGGATTGACTTCATCACCTCCATGGATCATTAGTGTCTGTCACTGTTGAATGTTGCACTTATGTGCTTAGCATGTATTTGAAACGTGTGATGTATGAGATGTTCACAGTTGTATGAAACTATCGATACGCAACAACTACAAATTAACCTATCTATTCCCAACTAATGCAAATACATTCTCCATTTCTCAGCCTCTCTATACTTTGCTATGTACGACTCCACCACCAATACCTCACTTACTCATGTAAAGGAATATAAATCCTTCAATAACCACAGAATATACAAACAAGAATTGAATTCTCATCTTCCTTTGAGTACTAGTAACAACCGAGTTATTGTGAACTGTATTGCCACCGCTAGTTTGTGGTAAGATGATGTACCTCAACAGTCTCATTAAAAACACCGAAAGGGAAAGGATGAATCCCAAAACAATCAAATAATAAGCCCATCCCAAATACTGCCCAATTGTATGTTTCAAACACAATACAACAACAATTGACACATACTTGTAGCTGGAGAAGCTAATAATATCATAAATCTTGATTTGAGAACAATTTAATAAATATAAGCCAACTTTGAACACAGCAACATCCAACACTGCAAAAGCCAATGTTTGAGAAGCCAAGTATCCAAATAGCTGTGGGTGGAACTCTCCACTCAAACCTTGGAAAGCGGCCCACAATAAAATATAAGTGACAAATGACATTATTGGGATGTATAAATCAGGGGCATTGACATCGTACGCAGGAGGCAAGTATTGGCCCAGACCATTGTCCTTTGCCAATATTCTAGTCCAATCTTTGTGGCGAAATGGGAACAATATAAGCAAGATCTTTTTCAATACATAGGAGTTACTAACTTGGAAATAGTACTTGATGTCACCCGAAAATGAGCCAAAGTTCTCTTGAATGTATTGGTTGGACTGTTGGAACCCAGATCTGGCAAATTGGGAGGCTAGAGCAGCAGCTGGATCGTTGAGAAAAGTGCCAAACTGTGGCTGACCCGGCTGTGAAAATTGTTGTTGTTGTTGTTGCTGTTGGTGCTGTTGTGCTGGCCCAGTGCCAGCTGATGCTGCGGCTGCTGCTGCTGCTGTTGCCGGAGAAATTGGTTGCGTATAATGAGGTTGTGGATGGTGTAAGTTGCTACTCAGCTGTGGCTGATATGAATCGGCTGCATACCCGTACGGATTAGACATGGATGTAGTGTTGAGATTGTGCTGTTACTAGAAGTTGCCTTGATTGATCTACTTTTTTTCTTTTTCTTCTCTCCTTTAGTAGTTGTTTCTGCTCGTCAATAGTTAAGCATAGACTGCGCATTTGGGAAATGTATTGTAACTATGCGAGTATAATATTGCCATAATTATGCGCTACCGTAATATATAATTGCTATTTGGATATTGATCATCAGCTGTACACACGGCTTTCGAGTCGATTGCACAGCCACATTCGTGTGTATATACACTCAATGCTTGTCTCGATTTCTTTCAGTTACTTTTTACCCCCGAACCAACTAAGCACAGTTTGTGTTGATTATGAGAAAATGATCTGAAATGGGTTGGTATACGTTTGATAATAAGTAGATTATCCCGCCCCTTCCCCCTTTTTCTCATTTTCATTATGAATAGAGGCCTATTGTTATAGTAGCTTACTCTCTTATACATATACAGTTTTTGGTCTGTGTGATCTGATAGATATATATGTTTCAGTTTGAAGAAAGAAGTTTAGTATATATATATATATATGGTTTATAGTTGCTACATATATATATATATTTATATTTATTACTGCAAAAACGTGTATATATGTTATGGTTTTACTTTTACACAAAAGAAAAAAAGAAAAAAAAAAAAATTATACAAAGTTAACAGACAGAGAAGTAATTTAGTTAACAGTAAAGTACATATTATAATAACAGCCTTTTCTCTTTCTCTTTCTCAATCATATACCAGATATATTTATATATATATCTTACTTCTGTAGATTGCTACAAATTTCGAGAATTACAACAACACATATCCTGCCCAACACCCACCCAATACTCAATTGCAACTTCTACCTATTTTCATCTTTCCACTTTTCACTTAGCAACTCAAACGCTCCAAAGCATAATTCATCATCATCATCATCATGGCTCAAGTTCAAGGAAAAGTTTTTGTCGTTTCAAATAGATTACCTGTTACCATCAAAAGAAAAGAGAATGGCTCATACGACTACTCCATGTCGTCAGGTGGGTTAGTCACTGCACTACAAGGATTGAAGAAAACCACCGAGTTCCAATGGTTGGGATGGCCCGGTTTAGAAGTGCCCGAAGACGAACAGGCAAAAGTCAACAATGACTTGATGGAGAAATTCAAATGTACCGCCATTTTCCTCTCCGACACCATTGCCGACTTGCACTACAATGGGTTCAGTAATTCCATCTTGTGGCCCTTGTTTCATTACCACCCTGGTGAAATGAACTTTGATGAAAATGCATGGGCTGCATATATCGAAGCCAACAAGAAATTTGCCGTGGAAATCTCGAAGCAAGTGGAGGATAACGATATGGTGTGGGTCCACGACTACCACTTGATGTTGTTGCCGGAAATGTTGCGTCAAGAAATTGGCGACCTGAAGAAAAACATTCGTATTGGGTTTTTTTTACATACGCCATTCCCATCTTCGGAGATTTATCGTATCTTGCCGGTGAGAAAAGAGATTCTTGTTGGTGTATTGAGCTGTGACTTGATTGGATTCCACACGTATGACTACGCCCGCCATTTCTTGAGCTCGGTGTCTCGAATTGTCCCCAATGTCAAGACTTTACCTAATGGGATCTTGTACCAAAATCGATCAATCAGCATTGGTGCATTCCCCATTGGTATCGACGTGGATAACTTTACCGAGGGATTAAAGAAACTGGAGGTCAAGCAACGTATTGCACAATTGGAACAAAAGTTTGATGGAGTTAAAGTCATTGTTGGTGTCGATCGTTTGGACTACATCAAGGGTGTGCCTCAGAAATTACATGCATTTGAAATCTTTTTGCAACAGAACCCGGAATGGATAGGTAAAGTTGTTCTCGTCCAAGTTGCTGTGCCTTCAAGAGGCGATGTCGAAGAGTATCAGAGCTTGCGCGCAACAGTGAATGAGTTGGTTGGTAGAATCAATGGTCAATTCGGCACGGTCGAATTTGTACCTATACACTACATGCACAAGTCCATCCCCTTCAATGAATTACTTTCATTATACAACATCAGTGACGTTTGCTTAGTCAGTTCAACAAGAGACGGAATGAACTTGGTCTCGTACGAATACATTGCATGCCAAGAACAACGCAAAGGAGCATTAATCTTGTCGGAATTTGCCGGCGCTGCTCAATGCTTGTCGGGAGCCATTGTTGTCAATCCATGGAACACTGAAGATTTGAGTGATGCCATAAAGGAAAGTTTAACCTTGCCACTGGAGAAGAAGGCACACAATTTTGAAAAGATGTTCAAGTATATTTCAAAATACACTTCGGGGTATTGGGGAGAATCATTTGTTAAAGAGTTGTATAAATGTAGTGGCGACGTGAAACCAGATGCCAAAAAGGATTAGAGATCTAGAAAGTTAAAGTCTGTCTTGGATAGTACACGTCTGTATACAATTTGTGTATAAAAAGAAACCCTGGAATGCAAAAAATATAGAATCATAAATAAATAAATAAATAAAAACAATCACCATTAATCAAGGTACTCGTGGTTTAAATGAAGTATGTTCTCCTCAGACAATGGTAAATACTTTTGCTGAGGTCTTTGCTGCTCCTGCTGCTGCTGCTCCTGCTGATTCCTCTCCTTCTCATGCTTCTCCTTTATATCAACTTGTTTCCTGCTATACCCACTCACATGCGGACTCCTTTTCACCAAAGTCGTCTCATGCGGCACATTAATCACCTGAGGCCGTATACCCAAAGTCCTCAATAAGCTATTATTAGCCAAAAACGACACCGGTGTAGACGTGGCAGATGTGGAAGACGTGGCAGACATTGGTATGTTTGGTGGTTGTAATATTTGACTCTCAGTGTAAAGCGCAGATTGCGGTAAATGACTAGCCTTGTGAAAGAAGGGTTGTTTTAGCAAATGTGCTTCCGCGCCTTGCTCATCTTCTGCTTCTTCGTCATCCTCCACATCTTGTCCTGGGTAATGTTGTCGTTGTTGTTGTCTAGACTTTTTTTGCAATCTCTTTTTACGGCGCATTCTAACAGCTCCCCTCGCACCTTGATTTTCCTTCTCGGATCCACAATCATCTCCATCATCCACAACTCCAGCCTCTTGTCTGTATTGACTAACATCTGTGTCGAAATTCTTGGCTGAGTCAAATGCAGTTCTCAAATAGGGCAATTCTTCCGTTATGGAGGACTTGTACATGCTACTGCCACTCAACTCGTACTCATAGAAATCTCGACTATCTCTTGATCCCCCTGTTGCATGACCAGTTCCAGATCCTTGTCTGCCGTGTCTCTGTTGTGTAATCGACCGAACCATGGGTAATTGCCCTTGGAATGCAGAAGCGGCAGCTGATGAAGTCATGGAATATTCCGAAAACGTATCTTCAAGCCCATGAGAGTCTCTTCCTGAGGTAGAAGACGTGTCGTCGTCAAAGCCAAAATGCAAATTGGATTTAGGAGTTGATTCAGCGTTATGATTGTGATGTTGTGAGTGAGTATGTTGTTGGTGCTGCAGCTGCTGCAGTTGTAGTTGTAGCTGTAGCTGTAGCTGTAGTTGTAATTCCTCATCATGCTCTTTGATCCTCCTATCAATCATCTTTTCCATCTTGTACTTCTCAAACATCTTTTCCAAATCATTAATCACGGCAAGACACTCATATTTGGAATCATAATCATTAGCCAAAATAGCATCATTCAACTGTCTCAACAACGTAACAATAAACGTCTTGTAATAATTGATTGTATCGTCATCATCATCCTCGTCATCATCCTTATGCAACATCTCCAAATCTCGTCCAATCAAAATTAATTTCGCTTTCGAGTACGAAATCGACAATTGCTCCACAATCTCATCCTTCAACTTGATAACACGCAACAACAACGACGTCAACATCGTCCCTTCATCAGATATCAAGTCCAGTACCGACAAGCTCCGCGATGACTTGCTAATCAAATCGATATCAGCAGTAATCTTGGCCATTTTCCAATTCAATTCCGTGCACGCTTGCATAACTTTATCAGCTACACCAGTATTGAAAATCTTGATTCTATCATCACTGTTTTCGAAATGCGTGTTTGAGTTGTAGTCTAGTGATAGGAACTCCCAGCTTTTGAACTTGAGTTGGATCTTGTCCAAAGTTTGCAAGATTATGTATGTTGTTGAACAAAGTTTGTTTAATCGACGTTCGGAAATTTCCTTTATTAGGTTGGCAATTTGGTTCGATTTGTTCTTGTCCTTGTTGAGATTGGGGTCGCGGACTAGTGATAGTATGGGATCTCTGAAGTTGGCTATGTCTGTCATTTGATGTTGGTTTGGGTATTATGTGGATATGCAAAAAATTTGAAGAAAGTTGAGCAGAAATGAAATGCTAAAAAATGAAAGAAGGTGAGCAATATACGTAGCAATTGAAAGCGCGGTATGCACGTTTGAGGTGGTGACTGTAGTATTCTTCAAAGGTAATGCAAACTATGGGTATTTGAGTGAAAAATGATGTGAATGCTGTTGTGTAATGCAAACGAGTTGTTTTTATTTTGATATAAATAACTAGAATAAACACCGGAAACTGTTGAAAGTGTGGCTTCTAATTTCGTAGGTGGTTGGATTTTACAATGACATATGTGTATGCTGTTATGCTAGAAATGTTTGTAGAGAGTAAGCTAGTCTAACGAGGTATCAGTTTTTGATATGTTCAATAAATCTGATGATATAAATTTCAATATTCGGTCCAATTTCTCTTTTTCTCTCTCTTTCTCTTTCTCTCTCTCTCTTTTCCTGTCTTTTTTTTTGTTTTTGGTGTTTGTTTTTTTTACCGACATTTCCTGATTGCGCGCGTCCACCATTTATTCCATTATAGACGACATTTAGCAAGACTGCGCAAAATGAGTAAAACAAAAAAAATAATCAGTCCACAATCTTTTGGGCTAATACTTTTTACTGACACTTTATTTACATAATCCAGCCTCCAGTAGAGTGTAATCGGTTGACACCTAAAAGCTCTAATTTTCTCCTCTCATCTCATTTATAACTCGCTTGCAGTGGTGAAAATGAATTTGTGACTATGTCGTGCATCAATCAAGCCCTGTATTCACAGATAGTGCAAAGAAGCAAGTCTCGCGCAGAATAAGCAGAAGTTATGTGACGTAGTTATTATATTTCACCTTATCTGAAACTAAATAGTTTGCCTTTATCTCTCAAGACTATGCCTTCAACCCTGCTTCAGTTAATACATCAGAAAGTCGCGTCCTCGGTTATACCACAGACATTTTGTCGAGTTGCATAAAAAGTAAGCCAAACGAAGGGTAACCGGACTCCACACGCAACCCAACATTGGGAGAGTACTGTGTCGTTAGCTCATTCAAATTGTCTACGTTCATTACGCTACATAATCAAGATAATTTCCCCATCCTCCATATACATTCATCACCATCTCTCTCGTCTCTAATGTAATCCTTTCTCCTTTTCAATCTTGTAAATCATATCGCTGTACCAATCCTCCAAGCTCTTACTCGGGTGCAACGCCACTATTATCAACGTCATGTTGTCCAATCCAATACCAGTGTAGTTATTAGCCATGGTCAAACTGTCATTCAAGACATACTCAACAATCTTGTTCAATTTCCAACCTAGTACCAATTTATCCCGTATCAATTGGATTAGCTGGTTATTTTTGAAGCAGTCCCATATTCCATCGCATGCAATAACTATGAATTCGGGTGTTGGTAGTTGATTCATGTCGAATATTAGAATTTCTGGTTCAACCGTTACTTGGAAAAGCTCTGGTGGAATGTGAATATATTCATGGTCAGATATTTGTAGAGAGGAGAAGGCGTCATTGCAGTTCAGATTCGGTATGTCTTTGTTGTTGTTGTTGTTGTTGTTGTTATCCTTATTCAGCTGCTCCTTCTCTTTCTCTCTTAGCTCCTTTTGGCCCTTCTTGTACTTTTCCGTTATATTATCAAGAATATACTTGTTCAAGGTTGACGTGAGATACGGGGTCTTGAACTTAAAGTCCCCCACTGCTCGACTCAATGCCAATATCTCATTGACTCTGTTATTAATCACATACCCATTACTATTCTCTATCCGGACCCTTTCGCCAATAATACTAGGCTTTTGATCAAATGATAAAGTCTTGGCATTTCCTTCACTGGTTGACAATATGCACCGGGAGTCACCAGTGTTTGCAACAAATATCTTATTGTCAATGATGGCAGCCACTACACTGGTCGATCCACAATTGACATAGCTCTGAGAATTGGACAAATCGTTATCCATTTTGAAAAATGAGTCCTTTAAAATCTTTATTATGGACCTGTTGCCAATCACATTCTTTTTTATCTGGTTACTCTGACTAGCTTCTTGAAGATGAATAAGCTTTTTGAAAATGTGCTTTGTCAAATGATGTGACAAATATTCAGCACATTGCTGTCCACCGTGTCCGTCAAATACTCCAAATACTGCAATTGTTTCATCCTCATTGATCTTGGCGTCGTGAGCGTCTTCCATATTCATACGATACCCTTGCATGGATCCAATACAGTATGAAAGTCTAGTATAGGCTTTGTAGTCGACATTCTTGTCCTCAATTGGATGTGAAAGTAAATGTCCCATTGCTGAAGCCGATAAAGCGGTGTGTTATATATCCAGTGAAATCTGTCCGTTTCTCAACTTTTGGTGCTGTTATCGAAGGATAAGTAACTAATTATGAGCAATCTTAATTAGTACTTTTCTAGTTTTCTTTTTTGGGTCTTTTGTAAGCGCTTGATAATTTTTTGGGTTGGGTTTAGAAGAGAATTATGACATCACCCACACACAGGTATATAGAGCAGGATCAGCATTTCAAACTCTCAAGAAAACACGATTATCATTGTAGTCAGGACTTTGTGAACCCTTTGGCTTGGCAGCTTCCTCACTGCCAGTACAGAGGATAATATGTAACTATTTTAAAAATTGTCTACTCGAGTTATTTTTGAGCTCTTTGCTTATAGCAGTGTTGAGAGAGTTTAGAATTGAGCTGTAGCACTGGCAACGACACAGCAATCGCCTCAAGCAATATATCGCTACATTGTAGTTGCAATAGCAAAAGGACCAATTTCCAATTTTGGACAGATACTAATGAATGCGCTACCTGCTTTTATCGGCCTATTCCGCAAGGTTCGGCGAAGCGCTCAATCTGCGGAGAAGTAATTTCCCACACCAAAGCAAGCAAAGCAAATCCACGACTACATCTTCAACTCAACAAACACAATCCCACCATGATGATTCCAATAATTAACAAAAACTCCACTTGTGGAGACAAAAATTACAAACCACCCACAACGTTCCCCATTGGACCATTCAAGAGGTACAAACACAACCCCATAATGAAGCCCGATCCCAACGTTGAATTCGAATGTGCATACTTGTACAATGCTACAGCCATAGTGATTGATGACCATGTCGTCATGTTGTACCGGGCTCAGAACAAAGCCAAACTTTCATCCGTCGGCATTGCTTGGTCCTCTGATGGCGTTAATTTCCATAAACACAAGAAGCCTATCATAACCGCTACTGAACCGTATGAGGAAGGAGGTGGAATTGAAGATCCTCGTATTGTGAGAGATCCAGAGCTGAAATTGTTTATTGTCACATACACCGCTTATGATTTGCACACTGCCCGGTTGTGTGTAGCTACAAGTGAAGATTTGTTTCATTGGACTAAACTTGGCCCCATAGTTCCACCAACTTGGACCGATATTGCTGTCACTAGTAACGGCAATCGAATCCTTCGTAGAAATTGGCTGAAATCAGGTGCCATATTCAACGAAAAAAGTAAAGATGGGAAGTATTACATGATTTGGGGAGATTGCCAATTGCATCTTGCAGAGTCGAGCGACTTGATACATTGGAACTTGACCAGTAACTCTATCAACACCAACATATTTGCCAAACAAGTCTTGTCCCGTGAAAATAAATTGATTGAAAGTGGGCCAGCGCCAATAAAGATGGCTGGCAGTAACAATCAGTGGATATTCATCTACAATGCTGCAACTACTGGAGGATTCGATCTACCTCCAGAAACGTACACGGTTAATGCCATGTTGATTGATTATGATAATATCAAACAAGGCCCCGTGGCTAGATTAGAACATCCCATATTGAAACCACAACTGTTGAATGAAATTGAAGGGCAAGTAAACAAGGTTGTGTTTTGTGAAGGGATTGTACAGTTTAAGGGACACTGGTTTTTGTATTATGGACAAGGTGATTCCGAATTGGGTGTGGCAATAGCTCAAGTGATTTAGTATATCACTTGTGATTGCGTATAACGCTTAGATATTTTAGATATTGACAATCTTTTCTTTTTTTTTTTTTTTAGACAAGACCTTTTATGATTAAATGTTCTTGTGGGCAACAGTGTGACTCGAGTTTTACCTCTTGTAATTGTCAGAGTTGCGTTGAATCGACTTTGGGCTCCCTCTCTGAGCAAAGTAGTTGCACTTCCTCCTTATCTTGCACTTTGATTTGAACTAATGTGCACTACCTTTTTGGAGTTTCACAAAATACTCACACAGTTGCACACGCTTTAAAGACTCCACATATTCCTCCTCCTACTACAGCTGTCGTATTCATTAGCAAGAACACTTCTTGATTCAAATCAAACAAGTCTAATTGGCCACTTTACACTGCATGGCTTACATGTGTTATGCAATCGGGAAAAAATGAGTCATCAGGGAAAGGTCTACAAAGTCCTGCCGATTTCAAAACTTTGAAAAGATTGCAGAGTCAAGCAAGAAAGGATGATGAGTTGTTAGCTAGCTACGAAGGGCAGGTCAATGGCATATTCAGTATTGCTGCTGTGTTGCAAGACGGAAACGACAACTCGAAATCAAAGGCTCACGAACTTTACAACTCTTTACAAAACGACATACCTAAGCCTTCGCTTGATACCATTACAGCATTGGCGATTCAATTGAGCAAACTAAGGACTCTAGATGCGAAGTTACGAGTTGACTCAATTAATTTTGCAATAAAGCAATCTCAAAAGAAGGTGGATGGGTTAAAGAGCCAAAATCAAGAAGTCGAGTCTCAAACTGACTCAATTCGATTGAAGTTGTTGCATGAGGAAACGGAACTAATAAAATCATATTCAAACAAGTCAGATCATCTTACAAAGGCTATTGATGAATTCCAAGTGACCAAAATTGCACAAGTTGAACGTCAAGCAAAAAAGATTCAGTTGCAGCAATTCAAGGTGTTGGTGGGCATTGCATTGCAAAGAAAGGATAATAAACGCTTGTACCTCCATCACCAGCCAATTTTGAATCTAGATGAGTTTCTTGGATACAACCTTTCAGCAATCAATCAGTTTCTTGAGAGGCTCATTGTCCTACAGAATCAATTTGCACATATATTCAACATCCAACTACCACATTCACGAGCTTTAACAAAATACTTACCTGACACCAAATTTTTTGATCTTTTGAAAAGAAAAGAGGTGATGATTACAGGACAAAAAGAGTCCATTGCAGATGACGATGATGATGATGATGATGAAAGAGAGCAAAGAGACACTACTCCCATGGGCATTGATAACGTTTCCGAAAAAGTGATCAAGTTGGGGGATGCATATCAGCTCCCATTATCTTCCAAAACGCTAAATTTTCAACGACGTGCTGCACGATTGTCGTCGTCGCCAGTTGAGCCGGTTGAGCTCAATAGTATACCCATTATTCGACAAAATAGCACAAGCTCATCAGCGGTTAGAAAGATTACCATCCCCCACAGGATCATTAATAAGCCATTCAACAAGCTCTCGATAAAGGATTTCCTAGAGTTTTTGATTGTGATTGTGAGAATAATTGCCAATTTTCAAGTGTTGTTGAATATTTTGGCTATTGACACCTCGGTGTTCACTATTGCAGATTGGTGTGATTTTGAGAAAATTTTGGGCAAACTTGCTAATGCGGATGATTCAGCTGATACTATTGAGTTACCCTCTATCTGTACCCCGGTAGCCGTTAATTCAAAGGGGACTAGTGCAAACACTCGTGATTTATTACAGCAAGTATACAAAGCAATAGTGAGATCAGCTTTTGCTCAAAAGCATCACAACAAGGCACTTGCTTTTCAGAATCTCAACTTCAACAACTTGTTTATGAATGAGTCCAGAAGCAATTACGGTGATGATGAATGGGATTTAATTAGTGAGATATTGTAGCTTATACTGTGTGCGTATATACATATAAGTATATATATATTGTCTTATGTATTGGTGTATGGATGTAATTAACTTTTTTGCTTTTGTTCGCAATAATTCCCTCTGGACAAAATTCGACAATTGGCACGTTTTACTCAAGTCTTATCAGAAGACAACTCCCCAACAGTTCATCAAGCTTTTTCACCTACCGCCACAAAAGTAGTAAACAATCATTGTTTCCATTCCCCTATAGCACACTGCACAGCCCTTCTTATCAAGATGTCACTCTCTGATAAAGAATTGTACGAATTGAATAAAAAAGCCGTCACTGAGGGTTTTAAAATAAGTCCTAGAATCAATTACAACACCGTGGGTGGTGTCAATGGTCCCTTGGTTATTGTTGATAATGTGAAGTTCCCTCGTTTCAACGAGATTGTCAACTTGACTTTACCTGATGGGTCAATTAGACAAGGTCAAGTTTTAGAAATCAGAGGTTCGAAAGCAATTGTTCAAGTTTTTGAAGGTACTTCAGGAATCGATGTTAAAAAGACTAGGGTTGAATTCACTGGGGAGAACTTGAAAATACCAGTTAGTGAAGATATGTTGGGTAGAATCTTTGATGGGTCCGGTAGACCTATTGATAAAGGTCCCAAGATTTTCGCTGAAGAGTACTTGGATATTAATGGATCACCAATCAATCCATATGCTCGTATTTATCCTGAGGAAATGATCAGTACTGGTATCTCTGCCATTGATACCATGAATTCGATTGCTAGAGGACAGAAGATCCCAATTTTCTCAGCGTCTGGTTTGCCACATAATGAAATTGCGGCTCAGATTTGTAGGCAAGCAGGTTTGGTGCGTCCAACCAAGGATGTTCATGATGGGCATGAAGAAAACTTCTCGATTGTGTTTGCGGCAATGGGTGTCAATTTGGAAACGTCGAGATTCTTCAAGCAGGATTTCGAAGAAAATGGGTCGTTGGAAAGAACTTCATTGTTTTTGAACTTGGCTAACGATCCAACTATTGAAAGAATCATTACTCCTAGATTGGCATTGACTACTGCTGAATATTTGGCTTACCAAACTGAAAGACACGTGTTGACCATTTTAACTGATATGTCGTCTTATGCCGATGCTTTGAGAGAAGTGTCTGCTGCAAGAGAAGAAGTGCCTGGTAGAAGGGGTTATCCTGGTTACATGTATACCGATTTGTCAACCATTTACGAAAGAGCCGGTAGAGTCGAAGGTAGAAACGGTTCTATTACCCAAGTGCCAATCTTGACTATGCCTAATGATGATATTACCCATCCAATTCCAGATTTGACTGGTTATATCACTGAGGGACAAATATTTGTTGATAGACAGTTGCACAATAGAGCCATCTACCCACCAATCAATGTGTTGCCATCATTGTCACGTTTGATGAAGTCGGCTATTGGTGAGGGAAGAACCAGAAAAGACCACGGCGATGTATCCAATCAATTGTATGCCAAGTATGCCATTGGTAAGGATGCTGCTGCCATGAAGGCCGTTGTTGGTGAAGAGGCTTTGTCTACGGAAGATAAGTTGTCGTTGGAATTTTTGGAGAAATTCGAAAAGAATTTCATTAATCAAGGTGCATATGAAAATAGAACAATTATTGAATCCTTGGACCTTGCTTGGTCATTGTTGAGAATCTACCCAAGAGAATTGTTGAATAGAATCAGTCCAAAGATTTTGGACGAGTATTATGGTAGAGATAGAGGAGATGATGACGAGGATGAAGACGAGGATGTAGACGAGGATGACAACAAGAAGAAGGATACATTGATTGACGCTTAGAGAAGTCCCATTAGTTTTCATATTCTAATGCACAAAAAAAAAAAAAAAAAAAAAAAAAAAAAGTATTTCCATTTTTTTTTTATTTTTTTTTTTTTTTTTTTT